>NW_026610812.1:87500-163251 GCF_029499605.1 Hyla sarda | reverse complement strand
TAGGGTTTTTCCCTTGGAACAATTGTGTGGCTTATACTATTTTAAATGTATTTTGGTACTCTCATTAAGTTGAAATGTACCAGGAAGATGGGGTTAGGGTTAGGGTTAGGGTTAGGGTTAGGGTTAGGGTTAGGGTTAGGGTTAGGGTTAGGGTTAGGGTTAGGGTTAGGGTTAGGGTTAGGGTTAGGGTTAGGGTTAGGGTTAGGGTTAGGGTTAGGGTTAGGGTTAGGGTTAGGGTTAGGGGTTTCCCACAGTAGAGTTGTGTGGCTTATTCGATTTTAAATGTCATTTGGTGCTCTCCTTAAGATGACATGTACCAGGTAGGTTGGGTTAGGGTTTTGGTTTTCCCATGTTAGAGTTGTGTGGCTTATACAATTTTAAATATATTTTTGTGCTCTCCATAAGTTGAAATGTACCAGGAATATGGTATCTGGGTCGGGTTTTTCCCTTGGAACAATTGTGTGGCTTATACTATTTAAAATGTATTTTGGTACTCTCATTAAGTTGAAATGTACCAGAGGGTGAGGGTGAGGGTTAGGGTTAGGGTTAGGGTTAGGGTTAGGGTTAGGGTTAGGGTTAGGGTTAGGGTTAGGGTTAGGGTTAGGGTTAGGGTTAGGGTTAGGGTTTTCCCACAGAAGAGTTGTGTGGCTTATTCGATTTTAAATGTTATTTGGTGCTCTCCTAAAGTTGACATGTACCAGGTAGGTTGGGTAAGGGTTTTGGTTTTCCCATGTTAGAGTTGTGTGGCTTAAACGATTTTCAATATATTTGTGTGCTGTCCATAAGTTGAAATGTACCAGGAATGTGGTATCTGGGTAGGGTTTTCCCTTCGAACAATTGTGTGGCTTATAATATTTTAAATGTATTTTGGTACTCTCATTAAGTTGAAATGTACCAGGGGGTTAGGGTTAGGATTAGGGTTTTCCCACAGAAAAGTTGTGTGGTTTATTCGATTTTAAATGTCATTTTGTGCTCTCCTTAAGTTGACATGTACCAGGTAGGTTGGGTTAAGGTTTTGGTTTTCCCATGTTAGAGTTGTGTGGCTTATATTATTTTAAATGTATTTTGGTACTCTCATTAAGTTGAAATGTACCAGGAAGTTTTTAGGGTTTTAGGGTTTTAGGGTTTTCCCACAGCAGAGTTGTGTGGCTTATTCGATTTTAAATGTCATTTGGTGCTCTCATTAAGTTGAAATGTACCAAAGGGTTAGGGTTAGTGTTTTAGGGTTAGGGTTTTGGGTTTTGGGTTTTGGGTTTTGGGTTTTGGGTTTTGGGTTTTGGGTTTTGGGTTTTGGGTTTTGGGTTTTGGGTTTTGGGTTTTGGGTTTTGGGTTTTGGGTTTTGGGTTTTGGGTTTTGGGTTTTGGGTTTTGGGTTTTGGGTTTTGGGTTTTGGGTTTTGGGTTTTGGGTTAGGGTTTTCCCACAGAAGAGTTGTGTGGCTTATTCGATTTTAAATGTCATTTGGTGCTCTCCTTAAGATGACATGTACCAGGTAGGTTGGGTTAGGGTTTTGGTTTTCCCATGTTAGAGTTGTGTGGCTTATACAATTTTAAATATATTTTTGTGCTCTCCATAAGTTGAAATGTACCAGGAATATTGTATCTGGGTAGGGTTTTTCCCTTGGAACAATTGTGTGGCTTATACTATTTTAAATGTATTTTGGTACTCTCATTAAGTTGAAATGTACCTTAGGGTTAGGGTTAGGGTTAGGGTTAGGGTTAGGGTTAGGGTTAGGGTTAGGGTTAGGGTTAGGGTTAGGGTTTTCCCACAGAAGAGTTGTGTGGCTTATGCGATTTTAAATGTCAATTGGAGCTCTCCTTACGTTGAAATGTACCAGGAATGTGGTGTCTGGGTAGGGTTTTTCCCTTGGAACAATTGTGTGGCTTATACTATTTTAAATGTATTTTGGTACTCTCATTAAGTTGAAATGTACCAGGAAGGTTAGGGTTTTTGGGTTTTTGGGTTTTCGGGTTTTCGGGTTTTCGGGTTTTCGGGTTTTCGGGTTTTCGGGTTTTCGGGTTTTCGGGTTTTCGGGTTTTCGGGTTTTCGGGTTTTCGGGTTTTCGGGTTTTCGGGTTTTCGGGTTTTCCCACAGAAGAGTTGTGTGGCTTATTCGATTTTAAATGTTATTTGGTGCTCTCCTTAAGTTGACATGTACCAGGTAGGTTGGGTTAGGGTTTTGGTTTTCCCATGTTAGAGTTGTGTGGCTTATACTATTTTAAATGTATTTTGGTACTCTCATTAAGTTGAAATGTACCAGGAGGTTAGGGTTAGGGTTAGGGTTAGGGTTAGGGTTAGGGTTAGGGTTAGGGTTAGGGTTAGGGTTAGGGTTAGGGTTAGGGTTAGGGTTAGGGTTAGGGTTAGGGTTAGGGTTTTCCCATAGAAGAGTTGTGTGGCTTATGCGATTTTAAAATTTCAATTGGAGCTCTCCTTAAGTTGAAATGTACCAGGAATGTGGTATCTGGGTAGGGTTTTTCCCTTGGAACAATTGTGTGGCTTATACTATTTTAAATGTATTTTGGTACTCTCATTAAGTTGAAATGTACCAGGAAGTTTAGGGTTAGGGTTAGGGTTTTAGGGTTAGGGTTAGGGTTAGGGTTAGGGTTAGGGTTAGGGTTAGGGTTAGGGTTAGGGTTAGGGTTAGGGTTAGGGTTAGGGTTAGGGTTAGGGTTAGGGTTAGGGTTAGGGTTAGGGTTTCCCCACAGAAGAGTTGTGTGGCTTATTCGATTTTAAATGTTATTTGGCTCTCTCCTTAAGTTGACATGTACCAGGTAGGTTGGGTTAGGGTTTTGGTTTTCCCATGTTAGAGTTGTGTGGCTTATACGATTTCAAATATATTTTTGTGCTCTCCATAAGTTGAAATGTACCAGGAATGTGGTATCTGGGTAGGGTTTTTCCCTTGGAACAATTGTGTGGCTTATACTATTTTAAATGTATTTTGGTACTCTCATTAAGTTGAAATGTACCAGGGGGTTAGGGTTAGGGTTAGGGTTAGGGTTAGGGTTAGGGTTAGGGTTAGGGTTAGGGTTAGGGTTAGGGTTAGGGTTAGGGTTAGGGTTAGGGTTAGGGTTAGGGTTAGGGTTAGGGTTAGGGTTAGGGTTTTCCCACAGAAGAGTTGTGTGGCTTATTCAATTTTAAATGTCATTTGGTGCTCTCCTTAGGTTGACATGTACCAGGTAGGTTGGGTTAGGGTTTTGGTTTTCCCATGTTAGAGTTGTGTGGCTTATACGATTTTCAATATATTTGTGTGCTCTCCATAAGTTGAAATGTACCAGGAATGTGGTATCTGGGTAGGGTTTTCCCTTCGAACAATTGTGTGGCTTATATTATTTTAAATGTATTTTGGTACTCTCATTAAGTTGAAATGTACCAAGAGGTTAGGGTTAGGGTTAGGGTTAGGGTTTTAGGGTTAGGGTTGTTAGGGTTTTCCCACAGAAGAGTTGTGTGGCTTGTTCGATTTTAAATGTAATTTTGTGCTCTCCTTAAGTTTACATGTACCAGGTAGGTTGGGTTAAGGTTTTGGTTTTCCCACGTTAGAGTTGTGTGGCTTATATGATTTTAAATTTATTTTTGTGCTCTCCATTAGTTGAAATGTACCAGGAATGTGGTATCTGGGTAGGGTTTTTCCCTTGGAACACTTGTGTGGCTTATATTATTTTAAATGTTTTTTGGTACTTTCATTAAGTTGAAATGTACCAGGAAGTTTTTAGGGTTTTAGGGTTTTAGGGTTTTAGGGTTTTAGGGTTTTAGGGTTTTAGGATTTTAGGGTTTTAGGGTTTTCCCACAGAAGAGTTGTGTGGCTTATTCGATTTTAAATGTCATTTGGTGCTCTCATTAAGATGAAATGTACCAAAGGGTTAGGGTTAGGGTTTTCCCACAGAAGAGTTGTGTGGCTTATGCGATTTTAAATGTCAATTGGAGCTCTCCTTAAGTTGAAATGTACCAGGAATGTGGTATCTGGGTAGGGTTTTTCCCTTGGAACAATTGTGTGGCTTATACTATTTTAAATGTATTTTGGTACTCTCATTAAGTTGAAATGTACCAGGAAGATAGGGTTAGGGTTAGGGTTAGGGTTAGGGTTAGGGTTAGGGTTAGGGTTAGGGTTAGGGTTAGGGTTAGGGTTAGGGTTAGGGTTAGGGTTAGGGTTAGGGTTAGGGTTAGGGTTAGGGTTAGGGTTAGGGTTAGGGTTAGGGTTAGGGTTAGGGTTAGGGTTTTCCCACAGAAGAGTTGTGTGGCTTATGCGAATTTAAAATTTCAATTGGAGCTCGCCTTAAGTTGAAATGTACCAGGAATGTGGTATCTGGGTAGGGTTTTTCCCTTGGAACAATTGTGTGGCTTATACTATTTTAAATGTATTTTGGTACTCTCATTAAGTTGAAATGTACCAGGAAGGTTAGGGTTAGGGTTAGGGTTAGGGTTTTCCCACAGAAGAGTTGTGTGGCTTATGCGATTTTAAATGTCAATTGGAGCTCTCCTTAAGTTGAAATGTACCAGGAATGTTGTATCTGGGTAGGGTTTTTCCCTTGGAACAATTGTGTGGCTTATACTATTTTAAATGTATTTTGGTACTCTCATTAAGTTGAAATGTACCAGGAAGATAGGGTTAGGGTTAGGGTTAGGGTTAGGGTTAGGGTTAGGGTTAGGGTTAGGGTTAGGGTTAGGGTTAGGGTTAGGGTTAGGGTTAGGGTTAGGGTTAGGGTTAGGGTTAGGGTTAGGGTTAGGGTTAGGGTTAGGGTTAGGGTTAGGGTTTTCCCACAGAAGAGTTGTGTGGCTTATGCGATTTTAAATGTCAATTGGAGCTCTCCTTAAGTTGAAATGTACCAGGAATGTGGTATCTGGGTAGGGTTTTTCCCTTGGAACAATTGTGTGGCTTATACTATTTTAAATGTATTTTGGTACTCTCATTAAGTTGAAATGTACCAGGAAGATAGGGTTAGGGTTAGGGTTAGGGTTAGGGTTAGGGTTAGGGTTAGGGTTAGGGTTAGGGTTAGGGTTAGGGTTAGGGTTAGGGTTAGGGTTAGGGTTAGGGTTAGGGTTAGGGTTAGGGTTAGGGTTAGGGTTAGGGTTAGGGTTAGGGTTAGGGTTAGGGTTAGGGTTTTCCCACAGAAGAGTTGTGTGGCTTATTCGATTTTAAATGTTATTTGGTGCTCTCCTTAAGTTGACATGTACCAGGTAGGTTGGGTTAGGGTTTTGGTTTTCCCATGTTAGAGTTGTGTGGCTTATATGATTTTAAATTTATTTTTGTGCTCTCCATAAGTTGAAATGTACCAGGAATGTGGTATCTGGGTAGGGTTTTTCCCATAGAAGAGTTGTGTGGCTTATGTGATTTTAAATGTCATTTGGTGCTCTCCTTAAGTTAAAAAGTACCAGGTAGGTTGGGTTAGGGTTTTGGTTTCCCCATGTTAGAGTTGTGTGCCTTATACGATTTTAAATATATTTTGGTGCTCTCCATAAGTTGAAATGTACCAGGAATATGGTATCTGGGTCGATTTTTTCCCTTGGAACAATTGTGTGGCTTATATTATTTTAAATGTATTTTAGTACTCTCATTAAGTTGAAATGTACCAGGAGGTTAGGGTTAGGGTTAGGGTTAGGGTTAGGGTTAGGGTTAGGGTTAGGGTTAGGGTTAGGGTTAGGGTTAGGGTTAGGGTTAGGGTTAGGGTTAGGGTTAGGGTTAGGGTTAGGGTTAGGGTTTTCCCACAGAAGAGTTGTGTGGCTTATGCGATTTTAAATGTCAATTGGAGCTCTCCTTAAGTTGAAATGTACCAGGAATGTGGTATCTGGGTAGGGTTTTTCCCTTGGAACAATTGTGTGGCTTATACTATTTTAAATGTATTTTGGTACTCTCATTAAGTTGAAATGTACCAGGAAGGTAGGGTTAGGGTTAGGGTTAGGGTTAGGGTTAGGGTAAGGGTTAGGGTTAGGGTTAGGGTTAGGGTTAGGGTTAGGGTTTTCCCATAGAAGAGTTGTGTGGCTTATGCGATTTTAAAATTTCAATTGGAGCTCTCCTTAAGTTGAAATGTACCAGGAATGTGGTATCTGGGTAGGGTTTTTCCCTTGGAACAATTGTGTGGCTTATACTATTTTAAATGTATTTTGGTACTCTCATTAAGTTGAAATGTACCAGGAAGTTTAGGGTTAGGGTTAGGGTTAGGGTTAGGGTTAGGGTTAGGGTTAGGGTTAGGGTTAGGGTTAGGGTTAGGGTTAGGGTTAGGGTTAGGGTTAGGGTTAGGGTTAGGGTTAGGGTTAGGGTTAGGGTTTTCCCACAGAAGAGTTGTGTGGCTTATTCGATTTTAAATGTTATTTGGTGCTCTCCTTAAGTTGACATGTACCAGGTAGGTTGGGTTAGGGTTTTGGTTTTCCCATGTTAGAGTTGTGTGGCTTATATGATTTTAAATTTATTTTTGTGCTCTCCATAAGTTGAAATGTACCAGGAATGTGGTATCTGGGTAGGGTTTTTCCCATAGAAGAGTTGTGTGGCTTATGTGATTTTAAATGTCATTTGGTGCTCTCCTTACGTTAAAAGTACCAGGTAGGTTGGGTTAGGGTTTTGGTTTCCCCATGTTAGAGTTGTGTGGCTTATACGATTTCAAATATATTTTTGTGCTCTCCATAAGTTGAAATGTACCAGGAATGTGGTATCTGGGTAGGGTTTTTCCCTTGGAACAATTGTGTGGCTTATACTATTTTAAATGTATTTTGGTACTCTCATTAAGTTGAAATGTACCAGGAGGTTAGGGTTAGGGTTAGGGTTAGGGTTAGGGTTAGGGTTAGGGTTAGGGTTAGGGTTAGGGTTAGGGTTAGGGTTAGGGTTAGGGTTAGGGTTAGGGTTAGGGTTAGGGTTAGGGTTAGGGTTAGGGTTAGGGTTAGGGTTAGGGTTAGGGTTAGGGTTAGGGTTAGGGTTAGGGTTAGGGTTTTCCCACAGAAGAGTTGTGTGGCTTATTCGATTTTAAATGTCATTTGGTGCTCTCCTTAAGTTGACATGTACCAGGTAGGTTGGGTTAGGGTTTTGGTTTTCCCATGTTAGAGTTGTGTGGCTTATACGATTTTCAATATATTTGTGTGCTCTCCATAAGTTGAAATGTACCAGGAATGTGGTATCTGGGTAGGGTTTTCCCTTCGAACAATTGTGTGGCTTATACTATTTTAAATGTATTTTGGTCCTCTCATTAAGTTGAAATGTACCAGGAGGTTAGGGTTAGGGTTAGGGTTTTCCCACAGAAGAGTTGTATGGCTTATTCAATTTTAAATGTCATTTTGGGCTCTCCTTAAGTTGACATGTACCAGGTAGGTTGGGTTAAGGTTTTGGTTTTCCCACGTTAGAGTTGTGTGGCTTATATGATTTTAAATTTATTTTTGTGCTCTCCATAAGTTGAAATGTACCAGGAATGTGGTATCTGGGTAGGGTTTTTCCCTTGGAACAATTGTGTGGCTTATATTATTTTAAATGTATTTTGGTACTCTCATTAAGTTGAAATGTACCAGGAAGTTTTTAGGGTTTTAGGGTTTTCCCACAGAAGAGTTGTGTGGCTTATTCGATTTTAAATGTCATTTGGTGCTCTCATTAAGTTGAAATGTACCAAAGGGTTAGGGTTAGGGTTTTCCCACAGAAGAGTTGTGTGGCTTATGCGATTTTAAATGTCAATTGGAGCTCTCCTTAAGTTGAAATGTACCAGGAATGTGGTATCTGGGTAGGGTTTTTCCCTTGGAACAATTGTGTGGCTTATACTATTTTAAATGTATTTTGGTACTCTCATTAAGTTGAAATGTACCAGGAAGATAGGGTTAAGGTTAAGGGTTAAGGTTAGGGTTAAGGGTAAGGGTTAGGGTTAGGGTTAAGGGTTAGGGTTAGGGTTTTCCCACAGAAGAGTTGTGTGGCTTATGCAATTTTAAATGTCAATTGGAGCTCTCCTTAAGTTGAAATGTACCAGGAATGTGGTGTCTGGGTAGGGTTTTTCCCTTGGAACAATTGTGTGGCTTATACTATTTTAAATGTATTTTGGTACTCTCATTAAGTTGAAATGTACCAGGAAGGTTAGGGTTAGGGTTAGGGTTAGGGTTAGGGTTAGGGTTAGGGTTAGGGTTAGGGTTAGGGTTTTCCCACAGAAGAGTTGTGTGGCTTATTCGATTTTAAATGTCATTTGGTGCTCTCCTTAAGTTGACATGTACCAGGTAGGTTGGGTTAGGGTTTTGGTTTTCCCATGTTAGAGTTGTGTGGCTTATACGATTTTCAATATATTTGTGTGCTCTCCATAAGTTGAAATGTACCAGGAATGTGGTATCTGGGTAGGGTTTTCCCTTCGAACAATTGTGTGGCTTATACTATTTTAAATGTATTTTGGTACTCTCATTAAGTTGAAATGTACCAGGAGGTTAGGGTTTGGGCTAGGGTTTTCCCACAGAAAAGTTGTGTGGCTTATTCGATTTTAAATGTCATTTTGGGCTCTCCTTAAGTTGACATGTACCAGGTAGGTTGGGTTAAGGTTTTGGTTTTCCCACGTTAAAGTTGTGTGGCTTATATGATTTTAAATTTATTTTTGTGCTCTCCATAAGTTGAAATGTACCAGGAATGTGGTATCTGGGTAGGGTTTTTCCCTTGGAACAATTGTGTGGCTTATGTTATTTTAAATGTATTTTGGTACTCTCATTAAGTTAAAATGTACCAGGAAGTTTTTAGGGTTTTAGGGTTTTCCCACAGAAGAGTTGTGTGGCTTATTCGATTTTAAATGTCATTTGGTGCTCTCATTAAGTTGAAATGTACCAAAGGGTTAGGGTTAGGGTTTTCCCACAGAAGAGTTGTGTGGCTTATGCGATTTTAAATGTCAATTGGAGCTCTCCTTAAGTTGAAATGTACCAGGAATGTGGTATCTGGGTAGGGTTTTTCCCTTGGAACAATTGTGTGGCTTATACTATTTTAAATGTATTTTGGTACTCTCATTAAGTTGAAATGTACCAGGAAGATAGGGTTAGGGTTAGGGTTAGGGTTAGGGTTAGGGTTAGGGTTAGGGTTAGGGTTAGGGTTAGGGTTAGGGTTAGGGTTAGGGTTAGGGTTAGGGTTAGGGTTAGGGTTAGGGTTAGGGTTAGGGTTAGGGTTAGGGTTAGGGTTAGGGTTTTCCCACAGAAGAGTTGTGTGGCTTATGCGATTTTAAATGTCAATTGGAGCTCTCCTTAAGTTGAAATGTACCAGGAATGTGGTATCTGGGCAGGGTTTTTCCCTTGGAACAATTGTGTGGCTTATACTATTTTAAATGTATTTTGGTACTCTCATTAAGTTGAAATGTACCAGGAGGTTAGGGTTAGGGTTAGGGTTAGGGTTAGGGTTAGGGTTAGGGTTAGGGTTAGGGTTAGGGTTAGGGTTAGGGTTAGGGTTAGGGTTAGGGTTAGGGTTAGGGTTAGGGTTAGGGTTAGGGTTAGGGTTAGGGTTAGGGTTAGGGTTAGGGTTAGGGTTTTCCCACAGAAGAGTTGTGTGGCTTATTCGATTTTAAATGTCATTTGGTGCTCTCCTTAAGTTGACATGTACCAGGTAGGTTGGGTTAGGGTTTTGGTTTTCCCATGTTAGAGTTGTGTGGCTTATACGATTTTCAATATATTTGTGTGCTCTCCATAAGTTGAAATGTACCAGGAATGTGGTATCTGGGTAGGGTTTTCCCTTCGAACAATTGTGTGGCTTATACTATTTTAAATGTATTTTGGTCCTCTCATTAAGTTGAAATGTACCAGGAGGTTAGGGTTAGGGTTAGGGTTTTCCCACAGAAGAGTTGTATGGCTTATTCAATTTTAAATGTCATTTTGGGCTCTCCTTAAGTTGACATGTACCAGGTAGGTTGGGTTAAGGTTTTGGTTTTCCCACGTTAGAGTTGTGTGGCTTATATGATTTTAAATTTATTTTTGTGCTCTCCATAAGTTGAAATGTACCAGGAATGTGGTATCTGGGTAGGGTTTTTCCCTTGGAACAATTGTGTGGCTTATATTATTTTAAATGTATTTTGGTACTCTCATTAAGTTGAAATGT
This sequence comes from Hyla sarda, assembly GCF_029499605.1. Lineage (NCBI taxonomy): Eukaryota > Metazoa > Chordata > Amphibia > Anura > Hylidae > Hyla > Hyla sarda. The sequence continues at coordinate 153,242 of NW_026610812.1, read as the reverse complement.
ACCAGGAAGTTTTTAGGGTTTTAGGGTTTTCCCACAGAAGAGTTGTGTGGCTTATTCGATTTTAAATGTCATTTGGTGCTCTCATTAAGTTGAAATGTACCAAAGGGTTAGGGTTAGGGTTAGGGTTTTCCCACAGAAGAGTTGTGTGGCTTATGCGATTTTAAATGTCAATTGGAGCTCTCCTTAAGTTGAAATGTACCAGGAATGTGGTATCTGGGTAGGGTTTTTCCCTTGGAACAATTGTGTGGCTTATACTATTTTAAATGTATTTTGGTACTCTCATTAAGTTGAAATGTACCAGGAAGATAGGGTTAAGGGTAAAGGTTAGGGTTAGGGTTTTCCCACAGAAGAGTTGTGTGGCTTATGCGATTTTAAATGTCAATTGGAGCTCTCCTTAAGTTGAAATGTACCAGGAATGTGGTGTCTGGGTAGGGTTTTTCCCTTGTAACAATTGTGTGGCTTATACTATTTTAAATGTATTTTGGTACTCTCATTAAGTTGAAATGTACCAGGAAGGTTAGGGTTAGGGTTAGGGTTAGGGTTAGGGTTAGGGTTAGGGTTAGGGTTAGGGTTAGGGTTAGGGTTAGGGTTAGGGTTAGGGTTAGGGTTAGGGTTAGGGTTAGGGTTAGGGTTAGGGTTAGGGTTAGGGTTAGGGTTAGGGTTAGGGTTAGGGTTAGGGTTAGGGTTAGGGTTAGGGTTTTCCCACAGAAGAGTTGTGTGGCTTATTCGATTTTAAATGTCATTTGGTGCTCTCCTTAAGTTGACATGTACCAGGTAGGTTGGGTTAGGGTTTTGGTTTTCCCATGTTAGAGTTGTGTGGCTTATACGATTTTCAATATATTTGTGTGCTCTCCATAAGTTGAAATGTACCAGGAATGTGGTATCTGGGTAGGGTTTTCCCTTCGAACAATTGTGTGGCTTATACTATTTTAAATGTATTTTGGTACTCTCATTAAGTTGAAATGTACCAGGAGGTTAGGGTTTGGGTTAGGGTTTTCCCACAGAAAAGTTGTGTGGCTTATTCGATTTTAAATGTCATTTTGGGCTCTCCTTAAGTTGACATGTACCAGGTAGGTTGGGTTAAGGTTTTGGTTTTCCCACGTTAAAGTTGTGTGGCTTATATGATTTTAAATTTATTTTTGTGCTCTCCATAAGTTGAAATGTACCAGGAATGTGGTATCTGGGTAGGGTTTTTCCCTTGGAACAATTGTGTGGCTTATATTATTTTAAATGTATTTTGGTACTCTCATTAAGTTGAAATGTACCAGGAAGTTTTTAGGGTTTTAGGGTTTTCCCACAGAAGAGTTGTGTGGCTTATTCGATTTTAAATGTCATTTGGTGCTCTCATTAAGTTGAAATGTACCAAAGGGTTAGGGTTAGGGTTAGGGTTAGGGTTTTCCCACAGAAGAGTTGTGTGGCTTATGCGATTTTAAATGTCAATTGGAGCTCTCCTTAAGTTGAAATGTACCAGGAATGTGGTATCTGGGTAGGGTTTTTCCCTTGGAACAATTGTGTGGCTTATACTATTTTAAATGTATTTTGGTACTCTCATTAAGTTGAAATGTACCAGGAAGATAGGGTTAGGGTTAGGGTTAGGGTTAGGGTTAGGGTTAGGGTTAGGGTTAGGGTTAGGGTTAGGGTTAGGGTTAGGGTTAGGGTTAGGGTTAGGGTTAGGGTTAGGGTTAGGGTTAGGGTTAGGGTTAGGGTTAGGGTTAGGGTTAGGGTTAGGGTTAGGGTTTTCCCACAGAAGAGTTGTGTGGCTTATGCGATTTTAAATGTCAATTGGAGCTCTCCTTAAGTTGAAATGTACCAGGAATGTGGTATCTGGGTAGGGTTTTTCCCTTGGAACAATTGTGTGGCTTATACTATTTTAAATGTATTTTGGTACTCTCATTAAGTTGAAATGTACCAGGAAGGTTAGGGTTAGGGTTAGGGTTAGGGTTAGGGTTAGGGTTAGGGTTAGGGTTAGGGTTAGGGTTAGGGTTAGGGTTAGGGTTAGGGTTAGGGTTTTCCCATAGAAGAGTTGTGTGGCTTATGCGATTTTAAAATTTCAATTGGAGCTCTCCTTAAGTTGAAATGTACCAGGAATGTGGTATCTGGGTAGGGTTTTTCCCTTGGAACAATTGTGTGGCTTATACTATTTTAAATGTATTTTGGTACTCTCATTAAGTTGAAATGTACCAGGAAGTTTAGGGTTAGGGTTAGGGTTAGGGTTAGGGTTAGGGTTAGGGTTAGGGTTAGGGTTAGGGTTAGGGTTAGGGTTAGGGTTAGGGTTAGGGTTAGGGTTAGGGTTAGGGTTAGGGTTAGGGTTAGGGTTAGGGTTAGGGTTAGGGTTAGGGTTAGGGTTTTCCCACAGAAGAGTTGTGTGGCTTATTCGATTTTAAATGTTATTTGGTGCTCTCCTTAAGTTGACATGTACCAGGTAGGTTGGGTTAGGGTTTTGGTTTTCCCATGTTAGAGTTGTGTGGCTTATATGATTTTAAATTTATTTTTGTGCTCTCCATAAGTTGAAATGTACCAGGAATGTGGTATCTGGGTAGGGTTTTTCCCATAGAAGAGTTGTGTGGCTTATGTGATCTTAAATGTCATTTGGTGCTCTCCTTACGTTAAAAGTACCAGGTAGGTTGGGTTAGGGTTTTGGTTTCCCCATGTTAGAGTTGTGTGGCTTATACGATTTCAAATATATTTTTGTGCTCTCCATAAGTTGAAATGTACCAGGAATGTGGTATCTGGGTAGGGTTTTTCCCTTGGAACAATTGTGTGGCTTATACTATTTTAAATGTATTTTGGTACTCTCATTAAGTTGAAATGTACCAGGAGGTTAGGGTTAGGGTTAGGGTTAGGGTTAGGGTTAGGGTTAGGGTTAGGGTTAGGGTTAGGGTTAGGGTTAGGGTTAGGGTTAGGGTTAGGGTTAGGGTTAGGGTTAGGGTTAGGGTTAGGGTTAGGGTTAGGGTTAGGGTTAGGGTTAGGGTTAGGGTTAGGGTTAGGGTTAGGGTTTTCCCACAGAAGAGTTGTGTGGCTTATTCGATTTTAAATGTCATTTGGTGCTCTCCTTAAGTTGACATGTACCAGGTAGGTTGGGTTAGGGTTTTGGTTTTCCCATGTTAGAGTTGTGTGGCTTATATGATTTTCCATATATTTGTGTGCTCTCCATAAGTTGAAATGTACCAGGAATGTGGTATCTGGGTAGGGTTTTCCCTTCGAACAATTGTGTGGCTTATACTATTTTAAATGTATTTTGGTCCTCTCATTAAGTTGAAATGTACCAGGAGGTTAGGGTTAGGGTTAGGGTTTTCCCACAGAAGAGTTGTATGGCTTATTCAATTTTAAATGTCATTTTGGGCTCTCCTTAAGTTGACATGTACCAGGTAGGTTGGGTTAAGGTTTTGGTTTTCCCACGTTAGAGTTGTGTGGCTTATATGATTTTAAATTTATTTTTGTGCTCTCCATAAGTTGAAATGTACCAGGAATGTGGTATCTGGGTAGGGTTTTTCCCTTGGAACAATTGTGTGGCTTATATTATTTTAAATGTATTTTGGTACTCTCATTAAGTTGAAATGTACCAGGAAGTTTTTAGGGTTTTAGGGTTTTCCCACAGAAGAGTTGTGTGGCTTATTCGATTTTAAATGTCATTTGGTGCTCTCATTAAGTTGAAATGTACCAAAGGGTTAGGGTTAGGGTTAGGGTTAGGGTTTTCCCACAGAAGAGTTGTGTGGCTTATGCGATTTTAAATGTCAATTGGAGCTCTCCTTAAGTTGAAATGTACCAGGAATGTGGTATCTGGGTAGGGTTTTTCCCTTGGAACAATTGTGTGGCTTATACTATTTTAAATGTATTTTGGTACTCTCATTAAGTTGAAATGTACCAGGAAGATAGGGTTAGGGTTAGGGTTAGGGTTAGGGTTAGGGTTAGGGTTAGGGTTAGGGTTAGGGTTAGGGTTAGGGTTAGGGTTAGGGTTAGGGTTAGGGTTAGGGTTAGGGTTAGGGTTAGGGTTAGGGTTAGGGTTAGGGTTAGGGTTAGGGTTAGGGTTAGGGTTAGGGTTAGGGTTAGGGTTTTCCCACAGAAGAGTTGTGTGGCTTATGCGATTTTAAATGTCAATTGGAGCTCTCCTTAAGTTGAAATGTACCAGGAATGTGGTATCTGGGTAGGGTTTTTCCCTTGGAACAATTGTGTGGCTTATACTATTTTAAATGTATTTTGGTACTCTCATTAAGTTGAAATGTACCAGGAAGGTAGGGTTAGGGTTAGGGTTAGGGTAAGGGTAAGGGTAAGGGTTAGGGTTAGGGTTAGGGTTAGGGTTAGGGTTAGGGTTAGGGTTAGGGTTAGGGTTAGGGTTAGGGTTAGGGTTAGGGTTTTCCCATAGAAGAGTTGTGTGGCTTATGCGATTTTAAAATTTCAATTGGAGCTCTCCTTAAGTTGAAATGTACCAGGAATGTGGTATCTGGGTAGGGTTTTTCCCTTGGAACAATTGTGTGGCTTATACTATTTTAAATGTATTTTGGTACTCTCATTAAGTTGAAATGTACCAGGAAGTTTAGGGTTAGGGTTAGGGTTAGGGTTAGGGTTAGGGTTAGGGTTAGGGTTAGGGTTAGGGTTAGGGTTAGGGTTTTCCCACAGAAGAGTTGTGTGGCTTATTCGATTTTAAATTTATTTTTGTGCTCTCCATAAGTTGAAATGTACCAGGAATGTAGTATCTGGGTAGGGTTTTTCCCTTGGAACAATTGTGTGGCTTATATTATTTTAAATGTATTTTGGTACTCTCATTAAGTTGAAATGTACCAGGAAGATTTTAGGGTTTTAGGGTTTTCCCACAGAAGAGTTGTGTGGCTTATTTGATTTTAAATGTCATTTGGTGCTCTCATTAAGTTGAAATGTACCAAAGGGTTAGGGTTAGGGTTTTCCCACAGAAGAATTGTGTGGCTTATGCGATTTTAAATGTCAATTGGAGCTCTCCTTAAGTTGAAATGTACCAGGAATGTGGTATCTGGGTAGGGTTTTTCCCTTGGAACAATTGTGTGGCTTATACTATTTTAAATGTATTTTGGTACTCTCATTAAGTTGAAATGTACCAGGAAGATAGGGTTAGGGTTAGGGTAAGGGTTAGGGTTAGGGGTTAGGGGTTAGGGGTTAGGGGTTAGGGGTTAGGGTTAGGGTTAGGGTTAGGGTTAGGGGTTAGGGGTTAGGGGTTAGGGGTTTCCCACAGTAGAGTTGTGTGGCTTATTCGATTTTAAATGTCATTTGGTGCTCTCCTTAAGATGACATGTACCAGGTAGGTTGGGTTAGGGTTTTGGTTTTCCCATGTTAGAGTTGTGTGGCTTATACAATTTTAAATATATTTTTGTGCTCTCCATAAGTTGAAATGTACCAGGAATATGGTATCTGGGTCGGGTTTTTCCCTTGGAACAATTGTGTGGCTTATACTATTTAAAATGTATTTTGGTACTCTCATTAAGTTGAAATGTACCAGAGGGTTAGGGTTAGGGTTTTCCCACAGAAGAGTTGTGTGGCTTATTCGATTTTAAATGTTATTTGGTGCTCTCCTAAAGTTGACATGTACCAGGTAGGTTGGGTAAGGGTTTTGGTTTTCCCATGTTAGAGTTGTGTGGCTTAAACGATTTTCAATATATTTGTGTGCTGTCCATAAGTTGAAATGTACCAGGAATGTGGTATCTGGGTAGGGTTTTCCCTTCGAACAATTGTGTGGCTTATACTATTTTAAATGTATTTTGGTACTCTCATTAAGTTGTAATGTACCAGGGGGTTAGGGTTAGGATTAGGGTTTTCCCACAGAAAAGTTGTGTGGTTTATTCGATTTTAAATGTCATTTTGTGCTCTCCTTAAGTTGACATGTACCAGGTAGGTTGGGTTAAGGTTTTGGTTTTCCCATGTTAGAGTTGTGTGGCTTATATTATTTTAAATGTATTTTGGTACTCTCATTAAGTTGAAATGTACCAGGAAGTTTTTAGGGTTTTAGGGTTTTAGGGTTTTCCCACAGCAGAGTTGTGTGGCTTATTCGATTTTAAATGTCATTTGGTGCTCTCATTAAGTTGAAATGTACCAAAGGGTTAGGGTTAGTGTGTTAGGGTTAGGGTTAGGGTTAGGGTTAGGGTTAGGGTTAGGGTTAGGGTTAGGGTTAGGGTTTTCCCACAGAAGAGTTGTGTGGCTTATTCGATTTTAAATGTCATTTGGTGCTCTCCTTAAGATGACATGTACCAGGTAGGTTGGGTTAGGGTTTTGGTTTTCCCATGTTAGAGTTGTGTGGCTTATACAATTTTAAATATATTTTTGTGCTCTCCATCAGTTGAAATGTACCAGGAATATTGTATCTGGGTACGGTTTTTCCCTTGGAACAATTGTGTGGCTTATACTATTTTAAATGCATTTTGGTACTCTCATTAAGTTGAAATGTACCAGAGGGTTAGGGTTAGGGTTAGGGTTAGGGTTAGGGTTAGGGTTAGGGTTAGGGTTAGGGTTAGGGTTAGGGTTAGGGTTAGGGTTAGGGTTAGGGTTAGGGTTAGGGTTAGGGTTAGGGTTAGGGTTAGGGTTAGGGTTAGGGTTAGGGTTAGGGTTAGGGTTAGGGTTAGGGTTTTCCCACAGAAGAGTTGTGTGGCTTATGCGATTTTAAATGTCAATTGGAGCTCTCCTTAAGTTGAAATGTACCAGGAATGTGGTGTCTGGGTAGGGTTTTTCCCTTGGAACAATTGTGTGGCTTATACTATTTTAAATGTATTTTGGTACTCTCATTAAGTTGAAATGTACCAGGAAGGTTAGGGTTTGGGTTTTGGGGGTTTTGGGGGTTTTCCCACAGAAGAGTTGTGTGGCTTATTCGATTTTAAATGTTATTTGGTGCTCTCCTTAAGTTGACATGTACCAGGTAGGTTGGGTTAGGGTTTTGGTTTTCCCATGTTAGAGTTGTGTGGCTTATACGATTTCAAATATATTTTTGTGCTCTCCATAAGTTGAAATGTACCAGGAATGTGGTATCTGGGTAGGGTTTTTCCCTTGGAACAATTGTGTGGCTTATACTATTTTAAATGTATTTTGGTACTCTCATTAAGTTGAAATGTACCAGGAGGTTAGGGTTAGGGTTAGGGTTAGGGTTAGGGTTAGGGTTAGGGTTAGGGTTAGGGTTAGGGTTAGGGTTAGGGTTAGGGTTAGGGTTAGGGTTAGGGTTAGGGTTAGGGTTAGGGTTAGGGTTAGGGTTAGGGTTAGGGTTAGGGTTAGGGTTAGGGTTTTCCCACAGTAGAGTTGTGTGGCTTATTCGATTTTAAATGTCATTTTGTGCTTTCCTTAAGTTGACATGTACCAGGTAGGTTGGGTTAGGGTTTTGGTTTTCCCATGTTAGAGTTGTGTGGCTTATATGATTTTAAATTTATTTTTGTGCTCTCCATAAGTTGAAATGTACCAGGAATGTGGTATCTGGGTAGGGTTTATCCCATAGAAGAGTTGTGTGGCTTATGCGATTTTAAATGTCATTTGGTGCTCTCCTTACGTTAAAAGTACCAGGTAGGTTGGGTTAAGGTTTTGGTTTCCCCATGTTAGAGTTGTGTGGCTTGTACGATTTTAAATATATTTTGGTGCTCTTCATAAGTTGAAATGTACCAGGAATGTGGTATCTGGGTAGGGTTTTTCCCTTGGAACAATTGTGTGGCTTATATTATTTTAAATGTATTTTAGTACTCTCATTAAGTTGAAATGTACCAGGAGGTTAGGGTTAGGGTTAGGGTTAGGGTTAGGGTTAGGGTTAGGGTTAGGGTTAGGGTTAGGGTTAGGGTTAGGGTTAGGGTTAGGGTTAGGGTTAGGGTTAGGGTTAGGGTTAGGGTTAGGGTTAGGGTTAGGGTTAGGGTTAGGGTTAGGGTTAGGGTTTTCCCACAGAAGAGTTGTGTGGCTTATTCGATTTTAAATGTCATTTGGTGCTCTCCTTAAGTTGACATGTACCAGATAGGTTGGGTTAGGGTTTTGGTTTTCCCATGTTAGAGTTGTGTGGCTTATACGATTTTCAATATATTTGTGTGCTCTCCATAAGTTGAAATGTACCAGGAATGTGGTATCTGGGTAGGGTTTTTCCCTTGGAACAATTGTGTGGCTTATACTATTTTAAATGTATTTTGGTACTCTCCTTAAGTTGAAATGTACCAGGAAGTTTTTAGGGTTTTAGGGTTTTCCCACAGAAGGGTTGTGTGGCTTATTCGATTTTAAATGTCATTTGGTGCTCTCATTAAGTTGAAATGTACCAAAGAGTTTTAGGGTTAGGGTTAGGGTTAGGGTTAGGGTTAGGGTTAGGGTTAGGGTTAGGGTTAGGGTTAGGGTTAGGGTTAGGGTTAGGGTTAGGGTTAGGGTTAGGGTTAGGGTTAGGGTTAGGGTTAGGGTTAGGGTTAGGGTTAGGGTTTTCCCACAGAAGAGTTGTGTGGCTTATGCGATTTTAAATGTCAATTGGAGCTCTCCTTAAGTTGAAATGTACCAGGAATGTGGTATCTGGGTAGGGTTTTTCCCTTGGAACAATTGTGTGGCTTATACTATTTTAAATATATTTTGGTACTCTCATTAAGTTGAAATGTACCAGGAGGTTAGGGTTAGGGTTAGGGTTAAGGTTAAGGTTAAGGTTAGGGTTAAGGTTAAGGTTAGGGTTAGGGTTTTCCCACAGAAGAGTTGTGTGGCTTATTCGATTTTAAATGTTATTTGGTGCTCTCCTTAAGTTGACATGTACCAGGTAGGTTGGGTTAGGGTTTTGGTTTTCCCATGTTAGAGTTGTGTGGCTTATACAATTTTAAATATATTTTTGTGCTCTCCATAAGTTGAAATGTACCAGGAATATGGTATCTGGGTCGGGTTTTTCCCTTGGAACAATTGTGTGGCTTATACTATTTAAAATGTATTTTGGTACTCTCATTAAGTTGAAATGTACCAGAGGGTTAGGGTTAGGGTTTTCCCACAGAAGAGTTGTGTGGCTTATTCGATTTTAAATGTTATTTGGTGCTCTCCTAAAGTTGACATGTACCAGGTAGGTTGGGTAAGGGTTTTGGTTTTCCCATGTTAGAGTTGTGTGGCTTAAACGATTTTCAATATATTTGTGTGCTGTCCATAAGTTGAAATGTACCAGGAATGTGGTATCTGGGTAGGGTTTTCCCTTCGAACAATTGTGTGGCTTATACTATTTTAAATGTATTTTGGTACTCTCATTAAGTTGTAATGTACCAGGGGGTTAGGGTTAGGATTAGGGTTTTCCCACAGAAAAGTTGTGTGGTTTATTCGATTTTAAATGTCATTTTGTGCTCTCCTTAAGTTGACATGTACCAGGTAGGTTGGGTTAGGGTTTTGGTTTTCCCATGTTAGAGTTGTGTGGCTTATACGATTTCAAATATATTTTTGTGCTCTCCATAAGTTGAAATGTACCAGGAATGTGGTATCTGGGTAGGGTTTTTCCCTTGGAACAATTGTGTGGCTTATACTATTTTAAATGTATTTTGGTACTCTCATTAAGTTGAAATGTACCAGGAGGTTAGGGTTAGGGTTAGGGTTAGGGTTAGGGTTAGGGTTAGGGTTAGGGTTAGGGTTAGGGTTAGGGTTAGGGTTAGGGTTAGGGTTAGGGTTAGGGTTAGGGTTAGGGTTAGGGTTAGGGTTAGGGTTAGGGTTAGGGTTTTCCCACAGTAGAGTTGTGTGGCTTATTCGATTTTAAATGTCATTTTGTGCTTTCCTTAAGTTGACATGTACCAGGTAGGTTGGGTTAGGGTTTTGGTTTTCCCATGTTAGAGTTGTGTGGCTTATATGATTTTAAATTTATTTTTGTGCTCTCCATAAGTTGAAATGTACCAGGAATGTGGTATCTGGGTAGGGTTTATCCCATAGAAGAGTTGTGTGGCTTATGCGATTTTAAATGTCATTTGGTGCTCTCCTTACGTTAAAAGTACCAGGTAGGTTGGGTTAAGGTTTTGGTTTCCCCATGTTAGAGTTGTGTGGCTTGTACGATTTTAAATATATTTTGGTGCTCTTCATAAGTTGAAATGTACCAGGAATGTGGTATCTGGGTAGGGTTTTTCCCTTGGAACAATTGTGTGGCTTATATTATTTTAAATGTATTTTAGTACTCTCATTAAGTTGAAATGTACCAGGAGGTTAGGGTTAGGGTTAGGGTTAGGGTTAGGGTTAGGGTTAGGGTTAGGGTTAGGGTTAGGGTTAGGGTTAGGGTTAGGGTTAGGGTTAGGGTTAGGGTTAGGGTTAGGGTTAGGGTTAGGGTTAGGGTTAGGGTTAGGGTTAGGGTTAGGGTTAGGGTTAGGGTTAGGGTTAGGGTTAGGGTTAGGGTTTTCCCACAGAAGAGTTGTGTGGCTTATTCGATTTTAAATGTCATTTGGTGCTCTCCTTAAGTTGACATGTACCAGATAGGTTGGGTTAGGGTTTTGGTTTTCCCATGTTAGAGTTGTGTGGCTTATACGATTTTCAATATATTTGTGTGCTCTCCATAAGTTGAAATGTACCAGGAATGTGGTATCTGGGTAGGGTTTTTCCCTTGGAACAATTGTGTGGCTTATACTATTTTAAATGTATTTTGGTACTCTCCTTAAGTTGAAATGTACCAGGAAGTTTTTAGGGTTTTAGGGTTTTCCCACAGAAGGGTTGTGTGGCTTATTCGATTTTAAATGTCATTTGGTGCTCTCATTAAGTTGAAATGTACCAAAGAGTTTTAGGGTTAGGGTTAGGGTTAGGGTTAGGGTTAGGGTTAGGGTTAGGGTTAGGGTTAGGGTTAGGGTTAGGGTTAGGGTTAGGGTTAGGGTTAGGGTTTTCCCACAGAAGAGTTGTGTGGCTTATGCGATTTTAAATGTCAATTGGAGCTCTCCTTAAGTTGAAATGTACCAGGAATGTGGTATCTGGGTAGGGTTTTTCCCTTGGAACAATTGTGTGGCTTATACTATTTTAAATATATTTTGGTACTCTCATTAAGTTGAAATGTACCAGGAGGTTAGGGTTAGGGTTAGGGTTAAGGTTAAGGTTAGGGTTAAGTTTAAGGTTAAGGTTAAGTTAAGGTTAAGGTTAAGGTTAAGGTTAAGGTTAGGGTTAGGGTTTTCCCACAGAAGAGTTGTGTGGCTTATTCGATTTTAAATGTTATTTGGTGCTCTCCTTAAGTTGACATGTACCAGGTAGGTTGGGTTAGGGTTTTGGTTTTCCCATGTTAGAGTTGTGTGGCTTATATGATTTTAAATTTATTTTTGTGCTCTCCATAAGTTGAAATGTACCAGGAATGTGGTATCTGGGTAGGGTTTTTCCCATAGAAGAGTTGTGTGGCTTATGTGATTTTAAATGTCATTTGGTGCTCTCCTTAAGTTAAAAAGTACCAGGTAGGTTGGGTTAGGGTTTTGGTTTCCCCATGTTAGAGTTGTGTGCCTTATACGATTTTAAATATATTTTGGTGCTCTCCATAAGTTGAAATGTACCAGGAATATGGTATCTGGGTAGTGTTTTTCCCTTGGAACAATTGTGTGGCTTATATTATTTTAAATGTATTTTAGTACTCTCATTAAGTTGAAATGTACCAGGAGGTTAGGGTTAGGGTTAGGGTTAGGGTTAGGGTTAGGGTTAGGGTTAGGGTTAGGGTTAGGGTTAGGGTTAGGGTTAGGGTTAGGGTTAGGGTTAGGGTTAGGGTTAGGGTTAGGGTTAGGGTTAGGGTTAGGGTTAGGGTTAGGGTTAGGGTTAGGGTTAGGGTTAGGGTTTTCCCACAGAAGAGTTGTGTGGCTTATTTGATTTTAAATGTCATTTGGTGCTCTCCTTAAGTTGACATGTACCAGGTAGGTTGGGTTAAGGTTTTGGTTTTCCCCACGTTAGAGTTGTGTGGCTTATATGATTTTAAATTTATTTTTGTGCTCTCCATAAGTTGAAATGTACCAGGAATGTGGTATCTGGGTAGGGTTTTTCCCTTGGAACAATTGTGTGGCTTATATTATTTTAAATGTATTTTGGTACTCTCATTAAGTTGAAATGTACCAGGAAGTTTTTAGGGTTTTCCCACAGAAGGGTTGTGTGGCTTATTCGATTTTAAATGTCATTTGGTGCTCTCATTAAGTTGAAATGTACCAAAGAGTTAGGGTTAGGGTTAGGGTTAGGGTTAGGGTTAGGGTTAGGGTTAGGGTTAGGGTTAGGGTTAGGGTTAGGGTTAGGGTTAGGGTTAGGGTTAGGGTTAGGGTTAGGGTTAGGGTTAGGGTTAGGGTTAGGGTTAGGGTTAGGGTTTTCCCACAGAAGAGTTGTGTGGCTTATGCGATTTTAAATGTCAATTGGAGCTCTCCTTAAGTTGAAATGTACCAGGAATGTGGTATCTGGGTAGGGTTTTTCCCTTGGAACAATTGTGTGGCTTATACTATTTTAAATATATTTTGGTTCTCTCATTAAGTTGAAATGTACCAGGAGGTTAGGGTTAGGGTTAGGGTTAGGGTTAGGGTTAGGGTTAGGGTTAGGGTTAGGGTTAGGGTTAGGGTTAGGGTTAGGGTTAGGGTTAGGGTTAGGGTTAGGGTTAGGGTTAGGGTTAGGGTTTTCCCACAGAAGAGTTGTGTGGCTTATTCGATTTTAAATGTCATTTGGTGCTCTCTTTAAGATGACATGTACCAGGTAGGTTGGGTTAGGATTTTGGTTTTCCCATGTTAGAGTTGTGTGGCTTATATAATTTTAAATATATTTTTGTGCTCTCCATAAGTTGAAATGTACCAGGAATATTGTATCTGGGTACGGTTTTTCCCTTGGAACAATTGTGTGGCTTATACTATTTTAAATGCATTTTGGTACTCTCATTAAGTTGAAATGTACCAGAGGGTTAGGGTTAGGGTTAGGGTTAGGGTTAGGGTTAGGGTTAGGGTTAGGGTTAGGGTTAGGGTTAGGGTTAGGGTTAGGGTTAGGGTTAGGGTTAGGGTTAGGGTTAGGGTTAGGGTTAGGGTTAGGGTTAGGGTTAGGGTTTTCCCACAGAAGAGTTGTGTGGCTTATGCGATTTTAAATGTCAATTGGAGCTCTCCTTAAGTTGAAATGTACCAGGAATGTGGTGTCTGGGTAGGGTTTTTCCCTTGGAACAATTGTGTGGCTTATACTATTTTAAATGTATTTTGGTACTCTCATTAAGTTGAAATGTACCAGGAAGGTTAGGGTTTGGGTTTTGGGGGTTTTGGGGGTTTTCCCACAGAAGAGTTGTGTGGCTTATTCGATTTTAAATGTTATTTGGTGCTCTCCTTAAGTTGACATGTACCAGGTAGGTTGGGTTAGGGTTTTGGTTTTCCCATGTTAGAGTTGTGTGGCTTATACGATTTCAAATATATTTTTGTGCTCTCCATAAGTTGAAATGTACCAGGAATGTGGTATCTGGGTAGGGTTTTTCCCTTGGAACAATTGTGTGGCTTATACTATTTTAAATGTATTTTGGTACTCTCATTAAGTTGAAATGTACCAGGAGGTTAGGGTTAGGGTTAGGGTTAGGGTTAGGGTTAGGGTTAGGGTTAGGGTTAGGGTTAGGGTTAGGGTTAGGGTTAGGGTTAGGGTTAGGGTTAGGGTTAGGGTTAGGGTTAGGGTTAGGGTTAGGGTTAGGGTTTTCCCACAGTAGAGTTGTGTGGCTTATTCGATTTTAAATGTCATTTTGTGCTTTCCTTAAGTTGACATGTACCAGGTAGGTTGGGTTAGGGTTTTGGTTTTCCCATGTTAGAGTTGTGTGGCTTATATGATTTTAAATTTATTTTTGTGCTCTCCATAAGTTGAAATGTACCAGGAATGTGGTATCTGGGTAGGGTTTATCCCATAGAAGAGTTGTGTGGCTTATGCGATTTTAAATGTCATTTGGTGCTCTCCTTACGTTAAAAGTACCAGGTAGGTTGGGTTAAGGTTTTGGTTTCCCCATGTTAGAGTTGTGTGGCTTGTACGATTTTAAATATATTTTGGTGCTCTTCATAAGTTGAAATGTACCAGGAATGTGGTATCTGGGTAGGGTTTTTCCCTTGGAACAATTGTGTGGCTTATATTATTTTAAATGTATTTTAGTACTCTCATTAAGTTGAAATGTACCAGGAGGTTAGGGTTAGGGTTAGGGTTAGGGTTAGGGTTAGGGTTAGGGTTAGGGTTAGGGTTAGGGTTAGGGTTAGGGTTAGGGTTAGGGTTAGGGTTAGGGTTAGGGTTAGGGTTAGGGTTAGGGTTAGGGTTAGGGTTTTCCCACAGAATAGTTGTGTGGCTTATTCGATTTTAAATGTCATTTGGTGCTCTCCTTAAGTTGACATGTACCAGGTAGGTTGGGTTAGGGTTTTGGTTTTCCCATGTTAGAGTTGTGTGGCTTATACGATTTTCAATATATTTGTGTGCTCTCCATAAGTTGAAATGTACCAGGAATGTGGTATCTGGGTAGGGTTTTTCCCTTGGAACAATTGTGTGGCTTATACTATTTTAAATGTATTTTGGTACTCTCCTTAAGTTGAAATGTACCAGGAAGTTTTTAGGGTTTTAGGGTTTTCCCACAGAAGGGTTGTGTGGCTTATTCGATTTTAAATGTCATTTGGTGCTCTCATTAAGTTGAAATGTACCAAAGAGTTTTAGGGTTAGGGTTAGGGTTAGGGTTAGGGTTTTCCCACAGAAGAGTTGTGTGGCTTATGCGATTTTAAATGTCAATTGGAGCTCTCCTTAAGTTGAAATGTACCAGGAATGTGGTATCTGGGTAGGGTTTTTCCCTTGGAACAATTGTGTGGCTTATACTATTTTAAATATATTTTGGTACTCTCATTAAGTTGAAATGTACCAGGAGGTTAGGGTTAGGGTTAGGGTTAGGGTTAAGGTTAAGGTTAAGGTTAAGGTTAAGGTTAAGGTTAAGGTTAGGGTTAGGGTTAGGGTTAGGGTTAAGGTTAAGGTTAGGGTTAGGGTTTTCCCACAGAAGAGTTGTGTGGCTTATTCGATTTTAAATGTTATTTGGTGCTCTCCTTAAGTTGACATGTACCAGGTAGGTTGGGTTAGGGTTTTGGTTTTCCCATGTTAGAGTTGTGTGGCTTATATGATTTTAAATTTATTTTTGTGCTCTCCATAAGTTGAAATGTACCAGGAATGTGGTATCTGGGTAGGGTTTTTCCCATAGAAGAGTTGTGTGGCTTATGTGATTTTAAATGTCATTTGGTGCTCTCCTTAAGTTAAAAAGTACCAGGTAGGTTGGGTTAGGGTTTTGGTTTCCCCATGTTAGAGTTGTGTGCCTTATACGATTTTAAATATATTTTGGTGCTCTCCATAAGTTGAAATGTACCAGGAATATGGTATCTGGGTAGGGTTTTTCCCTTGGAACAATTGTGTGGCTTATATTATTTTAAATGTATTTTAGTACTCTCATTAAGTTGAAATGTACCAGGAGGTTAGGGTTAGGGTTAGGGTTAGGGTTAGGGTTAGGGTTAGGGTTAGGGTTAGGGTTAGGGTTAGGGTTAGGGTTAGGGTTAGGGTTAGGGTTAGGGTTAGGGTTAGGGTTAGGGTTAGGGTTAGGGTTAGGGTTAGGGTTAGGGTTAGGGTTAGGGTTTTCCCACAGAAGAGTTGTGTGGCTTATTTGATTTTAAATGTCATTTGGTGCTCTCCTTAAGTTGACATGTACCAGGTAGGTTGGGTTAAGGTTTTGGTTTTCCCACGTTAGAGTTGTGTGGCTTATATGATTTTAAATTTATTTTTGTGCTCTCCATAAGTTGAAATGTACCAGGAATGTGGTATCTGGGTAGGGTTTTTCCCTTGGAACAATTGTGTGGCTTATATTATTTTAAATGTATTTTGGTACTCTCATTAAGTTGAAATGTACCAGGAAGTTTTTAGGGTTTTCCCACAGAAGGGTTGTGTGGCTTATTCGATTTTAAATGTCATTTGGTGCTCTCATTAAGTTGAAATGTACCAAAGAGTTAGGGTTAGGGTTAGGGTTAGGGTTAGGGTTAGGGTTAGGGTTAGGGTTAGGGTTAGGGTTAGGGTTAGGGTTAGGGTTAGGGTTAGGGTTAGGGTTAGGGTTAGGGTTAGGGTTAGGGTTAGGGTTAGGGTTAGGGTTAGGGTTTTCCCACAGAAGAGTTGTGTGGCTTATGCGATTTTAAATGTCAATTGGAGCTCTCCTTAAGTTGAAATGTACCAGGAATGTGGTATCTGGGTAGGGTTTTTCCCTTGGAACAATTGTGTGGCTTATACTATTTTAAATATATTTTGGTTCTCTCATTAAGTTGAAATGTACCAGGAGGTTAGGGTTAGGGTTAGGGTTAGGGTTAGGGTTAGGGTTAGGGTTAGGGTTAGGGTTAGGGTTAGGGTTAGGGTTAGGGTTAGGGTTAGGGTTAGGGTTAGGGTTAGGGTTAGGGTTAGGGTTAGGGTTAGGGTTAGGATTTTCCCACAGAAGAGTTGTGTGGCTTATTCGATTTTAAATGTCATTTGGTGCTCTCCTTAAATTGACATGTACCAGTTAGGTTGGGTAAGGGTTTTGGTTTTCCCATGTTAGAGTTGTGTGGCTTATACGATTTTCAATATATTTGTGTGCTCTCCATAAGTTGAAATGTACCAGGAATGTGGTATCTGGGTAGGGTTTTCCCTTCGAACAATTGTGTGGCTTATACTATTTTAAATGTATTTTGGTACTCTCATTAAGTTGAAATGTACCAGGAGGTTAGGGTTAGGGTTTTAGGGTTAGGGTTGTTAGGGTTTTCCCATAGAAGAGTTGTGTGGCTTATTCGATTTTAAATGTCATTTTGTGCTCTCCTTAAGTTGACATGTACCAGGTAGGTTGGGTTAAGGTTTTGGTTTTCCCACGTTAGAGTTGTGTGGCTTATATGATTTTACATTTATTTTTGTGCTCTCCATAAGTTGAAATGTACCAGGAATGTGGTATCTGGGTAGGGTTTTTCCCTTGGAACAATTGTGTGGCTTATATTATTTTAAATGTATTTTGGTACTCTCATTAAGTTGAAATGTACCAGGAAGTTTTTAGGGTTTTAGGGTTTTAGGGTTTTCCCACAGAAGAGTTGTGTGGCTTATTCGATTTTAAAAGTTATTTGGTGCTTTTCTTACGTTGACATGTACCAGGTAGGTTGGGTTAGGGTTTTGGTTGTCCCATGTTGGAGTTGTGTGGCTTATATGATTTTAAATTTATTTTTGTGCTCTCCATAAGTTGAAATGTACCAGGAATGTGGTGTCTGGGTAGGGTTTTTCCCATAGAAGAGTTGTGTGGCTTATGCGATTTTAAATGTCATTTGGTGCTCTCCTTAAGATAAAAGTACCAGGTAGGTTGGGTTAGGGTTTTGGTTTCCCCATGTTAGAGTTGTGTGGCTTATACGATTTTAAATATATTTTGGTGCTCTCCATAAGTTGAAATGTACCAGGAATGTGGTATCTGGGTAGGGTTTTTCCCTTGGAACAATTGTGTGGCTTATATTATTTTAAATGTATTTTAGTACTCTTATTAAGTTGAAATGTACCAGGAAGTTAGGGTTAGGGTTAGGGTTAGGGTTAGGGTTAGGGTTAGGGTTAGGGTTAGGGTTAGGGTTAGGGTTAGGGTTAGGGTTAGGGTTTTCCCACAGTAGAGTTGTGTGGCTTATTCGATTTTAAATGTCATTTGGTGCTTTCCTTAAGTTGACATGTACCAGGTAGGTTGGGTTAGGATTTTGGTTTTCCCATGTTAGAGTTGTGTGGCTTATATGATTTTAAATTTATTTTTGTGCTCTCCATAAGTTGAAATGTACCAGGAATGTGGTATCTGGGTAGGGTTTTTCCCATAGAAGAGTTGTGTGGCTTATGCGATTTTAAATGTCATTTGGTGCTCTCCTTAAGTTAAAAAGTACCAGGTAGGTTAGGTTAGGGTTTTGGTTTCCCCATGTTAGAGTTGTGTGGCTTATACGATTTTAAATATATTTTGGTGCTCTCCATAAGTTAAAATGTACCAGGAATGTGGTATCTGGGTAGAGTTTTTCCCTTCGAACAATTGTGTGGCTTATATTATTTTAAATGTATTTTAGTACTCTCATTAAGTTGAAATGTACCAGAGGGTTAGGGTTAGGGTTAGGGTTGTTAGGGTTTTCCCACAGAAGAGTTGTGTGGCTTATTCGATTTTAAATGTCATTTTGTGCTCTCCTTAAGTTGACATGTACCAGGTAGGTTGGGTTAAGGTTTTGGTTTTCCCACGTTAGAGTTGTGTGGCTTATATGATTTTAAATTTATTTTTGTGCTCTCCATAAGTTGAAATGTACCAGAAATGTGGTATCTGGGTAGGGTTTTTCCCTTGGAACAGTTGTGTGGCTTATATTATTTTAAATGTATTTTGGTACTCTCATTAAGTTGAAATGTACCAGGAAGTTTTTAGGGTTTTAGGGTTTTAGGGTTTTAGGGTTTTAGGGTTTTCCCACAGAAGAGTTGTGTGGCTTATTCGATTTTAAATGTCATTTGGTGCTCTCATTAAGTTGAAATGTACGTTAGGGTTAGGGTTAGGGTTAGGGTTAGGGTTAGGGTTAGGGTTTTCCCACAGAAGAGTTGTGTGGCTTATGCGATTTTAAATGTCAATTGGAGCTCTCCTTAAGTTGAAATGTACCAGGAATGTGGTATCTGGGTAGGGTTTTTCCCTTGGAACAATTGTGTGGCTTATACTATTTTAAATGTATTTTGGTACTCTCATTAAGTTGAAATGTACCAGGAGGTTAGGGTTAGGGTTAGGGTTAGGGTTAGGGTTAGGGTTAGGGTTAGGGTTAGGGTTTTCCCACAGAAGAGTTGTGTGGCTTATTCGATTTTAAATGTCATTTGGTGCTTTCCTTAAGTTGACATGTACCAGGTAGGTTGGGTTAGGGTTTTGGTTTTCCCATGTTGGAGTTGTGTGGCTTATATGATTTTAAATTTATTTTTGTGCTCTCCATAAGTTGAAATGTACCAGGAATGTGGTGTCTGGGTAGGGTTTTTCCCATAGAAGAGTTGTGTGGCTTATGCGATTTTAAATGTCATTTGGTGCTCTCCTTAGGATAAAAGTACCAGGTAGGTTGGGTTAGGGTTTTGGTTTCCCCATGTTAGAGTTGTGTGGCTTATACGATTTTAAATATATTTTGGTGCTCTCCATAAGTTGAAATGTACCAGGAATGTGGTATCTGGGTAGGGTTTTTCCCTTGGAACAATTGTGTGGCTTATATTATTTTAAATGTATTTTAGTACTCTCATTAAGTTGAAATGTACCAGGAGGTTAGGGTTAGGGTTAGGGTTAGGGTTAGGGTTAGGGTTAGGGTTAGGGTTAGGGTTAGGGTTAGGGTTAGGGTTAGGGTTAGGGTTAGGGTTAGGGTTAGGGTTAGGGGTTAGGGTTAGGGTTAGGGTTAGGGTTAGGGTTAGGGTTAGGGTTAGGGTTAGGTTTTCCCACAGTAGAGTTGTGTGGCTTATTCGATTTTAAATGTCATTTTGTGCTTTCCTTAAGTTGACATGTACCAGGTAGGTTGGGTTAGGGTTTTGGTTTTCCCATGTTAGAGTTGTGTGGCTTATATGATTTTAAATTTATTTTTGTGCTCTCCATAAGTTGAAATGTACCAGGAATGTGGTATCTGGGTAGGGTTTTTCCCATAGAAGAGTTGTGTGGCTTATGCGATTTTAAATGTCATTTGGTGCTCTCCTTAAGTTAAAAAGTACCAGGTAGGTTGGGTTAGGGTTTTGGTTTCCCCATGTTAGAGTTGTGTGGCTTATACGATTTTAAATATATTTTGGTGCTCTCCATAAGTTGAAATGTACCAGGAATGTGGTATCTGGGTAGAGTTTTTCCCTTCGAACAATTGTGTGGCTTATATTATTTTAAATGTATTTTAGTACTCTCATTAAGTTGAAATGTACCAGGAGGTTAGGGTTAGGGTTAGGGTTAGGGTTAGGGTTAGGGTTAGGGTTAGGGTTAGGGTTAGGGTTAGGGTTAGGGTTAGGGTTAGGGTTAGGGTTAGGGTTAGGGTTAGGGTTAGGGTTAGGGTTAGGGTTAGGGTTAGGGTTAGGGTTAGGGTTAGGGTTTTCCACAGTAGAGTTGTGTGGCTTATTCGATTTTAAATGTCATTTTGTGCTTTCCTTAAGTTGACATGTACCAGGTAGGTTGGGTTAGGGTTTTGGTTTTCCATGTTAGAGTTGTGTGGCTTATATGATTTTAAATTTATTTTTGTGCTCTCCATAAGTTAAAATGTACCAGGAATGTGGTATCTGGGTAGGGTTTTTCCCATAGAAGAGTTGTGTGGCTTATGCGATTTTAAATGTCATTTGGTGCTCTCCTTAAGTTAAAAAGTACCAGGTAGGTTGGGTTAGGGTTTTGGTTTCCCCATGTTAGAGTTGTGTGGCTTATACGATTTTAAATATATTTTGGTGCTCTCCATAAGTTGAAATGTACCAGGAATGTGGTATCTGGGTAGGGTTTTTCCCTTCGAACAATTGTGTGGCTTATATTATTTTAAATGTATTTTAGTACTCTCATTAAGTTGAAATGTACCAGGAGGTTAGGGTTAGGGTTAGGGTTAGGGTTAGGGTTAGGGTTAGGGTTAGGGTTAGGGTTAGGGTTAGGGTAAGGGTAAGGGTAAGGGTAAGGGTTAGGGTTAGGGTTAGGGTTAGGGTTAGGGTTAGCGTTAGGGTTAGGGTTAGGGTTAGGGTTAGGGTTTTCCCACAGAAGAGTTGTGTGGCTTATTCGATTTTAAATGTCATTTGGTGCTCTCCTTAAATTGACATGTACCAGTTAGGTTGGGTAAGGGTTTTGGTTTTCCCATGTTAGAGTTGTGTGGCTTATACGATTTTCAATATATTTGTGTGCTCTCCATAAGTTGAAATGTACCAGGAATGTGGTATCTGGGTAGGGTTTTCCCTTCGAACAATTGTGTGGCTTATACTATTTTAAATGTATTTTGGTACTCTCATTAAGTTGAAATGTACCAGGAGGTTAGGGTTAGGGTTTTAGGGTTAGGGTTGTTAGGGTTTTCCCACAGAAGAGTTGTGTGGCTTATTCGATTTTAAATGTCATTTTGTGCTCTCCTTAAGTTGACATGTACCAGGTAGGTTGGGTTAAGGTTTTGGTTTTCCCACGTTAGAGTTGTGTGGCTTATATGATTTTAAATTTATTTTTGTGCTCTCCATAAGTTGAAATGTACCAGGAATGTGGTATCTGGGTAGGCTTTTTCCCTTGGAACAATTGTGTGGCTTATATTATTTTAAATGTATTTTGGTACTCTCATTAAGTTGAAATGTACCAGGAAGTTTTTAGGGTTTTAGGGTTTTAGGGTTTTAGGGTTTTAGGGTTTTAGGGTTTTCCCACAGAAGAGTTGTGTGGCTTATTCGATTTTAAATGTCATTTGGTGCTCTCATTAAGTTGAAATGTACGTTAGGGTTAGGGTTAGGGTTAGGGTTAGGGTTAGGGTTAGGGTTAGGGTTAGGGTTAGGGTTAGGGTTAGGGTTAGGGTTAGGGTTAGGGTTAGGGTTAGGGTTAGGGTTAGGGTTAGGGTTAGGGTTAGGGTTAGGGTTAGGGTTAGGGTTTTCCCACAGAAGAGTTGTGTGGCTTATGCGATTTTA
The DNA here is from genome assembly GCF_029499605.1 of Hyla sarda. NCBI lineage: Eukaryota > Metazoa > Chordata > Amphibia > Anura > Hylidae > Hyla > Hyla sarda. Next base: position 131,756 of record NW_026610812.1, on the reverse strand, counting down.
AATGTCAATTGGAGCTCTCCTTAAGTTGAAATGTACCAGGAATGTGGTATCTGGGTAGGGTTTTTCCCCTGGAACAATTGTGTGGCTTATACTATTTTAAATGTATTTTGGTACTCTCATTAAGTTGAAATGTACCAGGAGGTTAGGGTTAGGGTTAGGGTTAGGGTTAGGGTTAGGGTTAGGGTTAGGGTTAGGGTTAGGGTTAGGGTTAGGGTTAGGGTTAGGGTTAGGGTTAGGGTTAGGGTTAGGGTTAGGGTTAGGGTTAGGGTTTTCCCACAGAAGAGTTGTGTGGCTTATTCGATTTTAAATGTCATTTGGTGCTCTCCTTAAGTTGACATGTACCAGGTAGGTTGGGTTAGGGTTTTGGTTTACCCATGTTAGAGTTGTGTGGCTTAAACGATTTTCAATATATTTGTGTGCTCTCCATAAGTTGAAATGTACCAGGAATGTGGTATCTGGGTAGGGTTTTCCCTTCGAACAATTGTGTGGCTTATACTATTTTAAATGTCATTTGGTACTCTCATTAAGTTGAAATGTACCAGGAGGTTAGGGTTAGGGTTAGGGTTTTAGGGTTAGGGTTGTTAGGGTTTTCCCACAGAAGAGTTGTGTGGCTTATTCGATTTTAAATGTCATTTTGTGCTCTCCTTAAGTTCACATGTACCAGGTAGGTTGGGTTAAGGTTTTGGTTTTCCCATGTTAGAGTTGTGTGGTTTATATTATTTTAAATGTATTTTGGTACTCTCATTAAGTTGAAATGTACCAGGAAGTTTTTAGGGTTTTAGGGTTTTCCCACAGCAGAGTTGTGTGGCTTATTCGATTTTAAATGTCATTTGGTACTCTCATTAAGTTGAAATGTACCAGGGGGTTAGGGTTTGGGTTAGGGTTAGGGTTTGGGTTTGGGTTTTCCCACAGAAGAGTTGTGTGGCTTATTCGATTTTAAATGTCATTTGGTGCTCTCCTTAAGTTGACATGTACCAGGTAGGTTGGGTTAGGGTTTTGGTTTTCCCATGTTAGAGTTGTGTGGCTTATACGATTTTCAATATATTTGTGTGCTCTCCATAAGTTGAAATGTACCAGGAATGTGGTATCTGGGTAGGGTTTTCCCTTCGAACAATTGTGTGGCTTATACTATTTTAAATGTCATTTGGTACTCTCATTAAGTTGAAATGTACCAGGAGGTTAGGGTTAGGGTTAGGGTTAGGGTTTTAGGGTTAGGGTTTTCCCACAGAAGAGTTGTGTGGCTTATTCGATTTTAAATGTGATTTTGTGCTCTCCTTAAGTTGACATGTACCAGGTAGGTTGGGTTAAGGTTTTGGTTTTCCCATGTTAGAGTTGTGTGGCTTATATTATTTTAAATGTATTTTGGTACTCTCATTAAGTTGAAATGTACCAGGAAGTTTTTAGGGTTTTAGGGTTTTCCCACAGCAGAGTTGTGTGGCTTATTCGATTTTAAATGTCATTTGGTGCTCTCATTAAGTTGAAATGTACCAAAGGGTTAGGGTTAGGGTTTTAGGGTTGGGGTTAGGGTTAGGGTTAGGGTTAGGGTTAGGGTTAGGGTTAGGGTTAGGGTTAGGGTTAGGGTTAGGGTTAGGGTTAGGGTTAGGGTTAGGGTTAGGGTTAGGGTTAGGGTTAGGGTTTTCCCACAGAAGAGTTGTGTGGCTTATTTGATTTTAAATGTCATTTTGTGCTTTCCTTAAGTTGACATGTACCAGGTAGGTTGGGTAAGGGTTTTGGTTTTCCCATGTTAGAGTTGTGTGGCTTATACGATTTTCAATATATTTGTGTGCTCTCCATAAGTTGAAATGTACCAGGAATGTGGTATCTGAGTAGGGTTTTCCCTTCGAACAATTGTGTGGCTTATACTATTTTAAATGTATTTTGGTACTCTCATTAAGTTGAAATGTACCAGGAGGTTAGGGTTAGGGTTAGGGTTTTCCCACAGAAGAGTTGTGTGGCTTATTCGATTTTAAATGTTATTTGGTGCTCTCCTTAAGTTGACATGTACCAGGTAGGTTGGGTTAGGGTCTTGGTTTTCCCATGTTAGAGTTGAATGGCTTATACGATTTCAAATATATTTTTGTGCTCTCCATAAGTTGAAATGTACCAGGAATGTGGTATCTGGGTAGGGTTTTTCCCTTGGAACAATTGTGTGGCTTATACTATTTTAAATGTATTTTGGTACTCTCATTAAGTTGAAATGTACCAGGAGGTTAGGGTTAGGGTTAGGGTTAGGGTTAGGGTTAGGGTTAGGGTTAGGGTTAGGGTTAGGGTTAGGGTTAGGGTTAGGGTTAGGGTTAGGGTTAGGGTTAGGGTTAGGGTTAGGGTTAGGGTTAGGGTTTTCCCACAGTAGAGTTGTGTGGCTTATTCGATTTTAAATGTCATTTTGTGCTTTCCTTAAGTTGACATGTACCAGGTAGGTTGGGTTAGGGTTTTGGTTTCCCCATGTTAGAGTTGTGTGGCTTATACGATTTTAAATATATTTTGGTGCTCTCCATAAGTTGAAATGTACCAGGAATGTGGTATCTGGGTAGGGTTTTTCCCTTCGAACAATTGTGTGGCTTATATTATTTTAAATGTATTTTAGTACTCTCATTAAGTTGAAATGTACCAGGAGGTTAGGGTTAGGGTTAGGGTTAGGGTTAGGGTTAGGGTAAGGGTAAGGGTAAGGGTTAGGGTTAGGGTTAGGGTTAGGGTTAGGGTTAGGGTTAGGGTTAGGGTTAGGGTTAGGGTTAGGGTTTTCCCACAGAAGAGTTGTGTGGCTTATTCGATTTTAAATGTCATTTGGTGCTCTCCTTAAATTGACATGTACCAGTTAGGTTGGGTAAGGGTTTTGGTTTTCCCATGTTAGAGTTGTGTGGCTTATACGATTTTCAATATATTTGTGTGCTCTCCATAAGTTGAAATGTACCAGGAATGTGGTATCTGGGTAGGGTTTTCCCTTCGAACAATTGTGTGGCTTATACTATTTTAAATGTATTTTGGTACTCTCATTAAGTTGAAATGTACCAGGAGGTTAGGGTTAGGGTTTTAGGGTTAGGGTTGTTAGGGTTTTCCCACAGAAGAGTTGTGTGGCTTATTCGATTTTAAATGTCATTTTGTGCTCTCCTTAAGTTGACATGTACCAGGTAGGTTGGGTTAAGGTTTTGGTTTTCCCACGTTAGAGTTGTGTGGCTTATATGATTTTAAATTTATTTTTGTGCTCTCCTTAAGTTGAAATGTACCAGGAATGTGGTATCTGGGTAGGCTTTTTCCCTTGGAACAATTGTGTGGCTTATATTATTTTAAATGTATTTTGGTACACTCATTAAGTTGAAATGTACCAGGAAGTTTTTAGGGTTTTAGGGTTTTAGGGTTTTAGGGTTTTAGGGTTTTAGGGTTTTAGGGTTTTAGGGTTTTAGGGTTTTCCCACAGAAGAGTTGTGTGGCTTATTCGATTTTAAATGTCATTTGGTGCTCTCATTAAGTTGAAATGTACGTTAGGGTTAGGGTTAGGGTTAGGGTTAGGGTTAGGGTTAGGGTTTTCCCACAGAAGAGTTGTGTGGCTTATGCGATTTTAAATGTCAATTGGAGCTCTCCTTAAGTTGAAATGTACCAGGAATGTGGTATCTGGGTAGGGTTTTTCCCCTGGAACAATTGTGTGGCTTATACTATTTTAAATGTATTTTGGTACTCTCATTAAGTTGAAATGTACCAGGAGGTTAGGGTTAGGGTTAGGGTTAGGGTTAGGGTTAGGGTTAGGGTTAGGGTTAGGGTTAGGGTTAGGGTTAGGGTTAGGGTTAGGGTTAGGGTTAGGGTTAGGGTTAGGGTTAGGGTTAGGGTTAGGGTTAGGGTTAGGGTTAGGGTTAGGGTTTTCCCACAGAAGAGTTGTGTGGCTTATTCGATTTTAAATGTCATTTGGTGCTCTCCTTAAGTTGACATGTACCAGGTAGGTTGGGTTAGGGTTTTGGTTTACCCATGTTAGAGTTGTGTGGCTTAAACGATTTTCAATATATTTGTGTGCTCTCCATAAGTTGAAATGTACCAGGAATGTGGTATCTGGGTAGGGTTTTCCCTTCGAACAATTGTGTGGCTTATACTATTTTAAATGTCATTTGGTACTCTCATTAAGTTGAAATGTACCAGGAGGTTAGGGTTAGGGTTAGGGTTAGGGTTTTAGGGTTAGGGTTGTTAGGGTTTTCCCACAGAAGAGTTGTGTGGCTTATTCGATTTTAAATGTCATTTTGTGCTCTCCTTAAGTTCACATGTACCAGGTAGGTTGGGTTAAGGTTTTGGTTTTCCCATGTTAGAGTTGTGTGGCTTATATTATTTTAAATGTATTTTGGTACTCTCATTAAGTTGAAATGTACCAGGAAGTTTTTAGGGTTTTAGGGTTTTCCCACAGCAGAGTTGTGTGGCTTATTCGATTTTAAATGTCATTTGGTACTCTCATTAAGTTGAAATGTACCAGGGGGTTAGGGTTTGGGTTAGGGTTAGGGTTTGGGTTTGGGTTTTCCCACAGAAGAGTTGTGTGGCTTATTCGATTTTAAATGTCATTTGGTGCTCTCCTTAAGTTGACATGTACCAGGTAGGTTGGGTTAGGGTTTTGGTTTTCCCATGTTAGAGTTGTGTGGCTTATACGATTTTCAATATATTTGTGTGCTCTCCATAAGTTGAAATGTACCAGGAATGTGGTATCTGGGTAGGGTTTTCCCTTCGAACAATTGTGTGGCTTATACTATTTTAAATGTCATTTGGTACTCTCATTAAGTTGAAATGTACCAGGAGGTTAGGGTTAGGGTTAGGGTTTTAGGGTTAGGGTTGTTAGGGTTTTCCCACAGAAGAGTTGTGTGGCTTATTCGATTTTAAATGTCATTTTGTGCTCTCCTTAAGTTCACATGTACCAGGTAGGTTGGGTTAAGGTTTTGGTTTTCCCATGTTAGAGTTGTGTGGTTTATATTATTTTAAATGTATTTTGGTACTCTCATTAAGTTGAAATGTACCAGGAAGTTTTTAGGGTTTTAGGGTTTTCCCACAGCAGAGTTGTGTGGCTTATTCGATTTTAAATGTCATTTGGTACTCTCATTAAGTTGAAATGTACCAGGGGGTTAGGGTTTGGGTTAGGGTTAGGGTTTGGGTTTGGGTTTTCCCACAGAAGAGTTGTGTGGCTTATTCGATTTTAAATGTCATTTGGTGCTCTCCTTAAGTTGACATGTACCAGGTAGGTTGGGTTAGGGTTTTGGTTTTCCCATGTTAGAGTTGTGTGGCTTATACGATTTTCAATATATTTGTGTGCTCTCCATAAGTTGAAATGTACCAGGAATGTGGTATCTGGGTAGGGTTTTCCCTTCGAACAATTGTGTGGCTTATACTATTTTAAATGTCATTTGGTACTCTCATTAAGTTGAAATGTACCAGGAGGTTAGGGTTAGGGTTAGGGTTAGGGTTTTAGGGTTAGGGTTTTCCCACAGAAGAGTTGTGTGGCTTATTCGATTTTAAATGTGATTTTGTGCTCTCCTTAAGTTGACATGTACCAGGTAGGTTGGGTTAAGGTTTTGGTTTTCCCATGTTAGAGTTGTGTGGCTTATATTATTTTAAATGTATTTTGGTACTCTCATTAAGTTGAAATGTACCAGGAAGTTTTTAGGGTTTTAGGGTTTTCCCACAGCAGAGTTGTGTGGCTTATTCGATTTTAAATGTCATTTGGTGCTCTCATTAAGTTGAAATGTACCAAAGGGTTAGGGTTAGGGTTTTAGGGTTGGGGTTAGGGTTAGGGTTAGGGTTAGGGTTAGGGTTAGGGTTAGGGTTAGGGTTAGGGTTAGGGTTAGGGTTAGGGTTAGGGTTAGGGTTAGGGTTAGGGTTAGGGTTTTCCCACAGAAGAGTTGTGTGGCTTATTTGATTTTAAATGTCATTTTGTGCTTTCCTTAAGTTGACATGTACCAGGTAGGTTGGGTAAGGGTTTTGGTTTTCCCATGTTAGAGTTGTGTGGCTTATACGATTTTCAATATATTTGTGTGCTCTCCATAAGTTGAAATGTACCAGGAATGTGGTATCTGAGTAGGGTTTTCCCTTCGAACAATTGTGTGGCTTATACTATTTTAAATGTATTTTGGTACTCTCATTAAGTTGAAATGTACCAGGAGGTTAGGGTTAGGGTTAGGGTTTTCCCACAGAAGAGTTGTGTGGCTTATTCGATTTTAAATGTTATTTGGTGCTCTCCTTAAGTTGACATGTACCAGGTAGGTTGGGTTAGGGTCTTGGTTTTCCCATGTTAGAGTTGAATGGCTTATACGATTTCAAATATATTTTTGTGCTCTCCATAAGTTGAAATGTACCAGGAATGTGGTATCTGGGTAGGGTTTTTCCCTTGGAACAATTGTGTGGCTTATACTATTTTAAATGTATTTTGGTACTCTCATTAAGTTGAAATGTACCAGGAGGTTAGGGTTAGGGTTAGGGTTAGGGTTAGGGTTTAGGTTAGGGTTAGGGTTAGGGTTTTCCCACAGTAGAGTTGTGTGGCTTATTCGATTTTAAATGTCATTTTGTGCTTTCCTTAAGTTGACATGTACCAGGTAGGTTGGGTTAGGGTTTTGGTTTCCCCATGTTAGAGTTGTGTGGCTTATACGATTTTAAATATATTTTGGTGCTCTCCATAAGTTGAAATGTACCAGGAATGTGGTATCTGGGTAGGGTTTTTCCCTTCGAACAATTGTGTGGCTTATATTATTTTAAATGTATTTTAGTACTCTCATTAAGTTGAAATGTACCAGGAGGTTAGGGTTAGGGTTAGGGTTAGGGTTAGGGTTAGGGTAAGGGTAAGGGTAAGGGTAAGGGTTAGGGTTAGGGTTAGGGTTAGGGTTAGGGTTAGGGTTAGGGTTAGGGTTAGGGTTAGGGTTAGGGTTAGGGTTAGGGTTAGGGTTAGGGTTAGGGTTAGGGTTTTCCCACAGAAGAGTTGTGTGGCTTATTCGATTTTAAATGTCATTTGGTGCTCTCCTTAAATTGACATGTACCAGTTAGGTTGGGTAAGGGTTTTGGTTTTCCCATGTTAGAGTTGTGTGGCTTATACGATTTTCAATATATTTGTGTGCTCTCCATAAGTTGAAATGTACCAGGAATGTGGTATCTGGGTAGGGTTTTCCCTTCGAACAATTGTGTGGCTTATACTATTTTAAATGTATTTTGGTACTCTCATTAAGTTGAAATGTACCAGGAGGTTAGGGTTAGGGTTTTAGGGTTAGGGTTGTTAGGGTTTTCCCACAGAAGAGTTGTGTGGCTTATTCGATTTTAAATGTCATTTTGTGCTCTCCTTAAGTTGACATGTACCAGGTAGGTTGGGTTAAGGTTTTGGTTTTCCCACGTTAGAGTTGTGTGGCTTATATGATTTTAAATTTATTTTTGTGCTCTCCTTAAGTTGAAATGTACCAGGAATGTGGTATCTGGGTAGGCTTTTTCCCTTGGAACAATTGTGTGGCTTATATTATTTTAAATGTATTTTGGTACACTCATTAAGTTGAAATGTACCAGGAAGTTTTTAGGGTTTTAGGGTTTTAGGGTTTTAGGGTTTTAGGGTTTTAGGGTTTTAGGGTTTTAGGGTTTTCCCACAGAAGAGTTGTGTGGCTTATTCGATTTTAAATGTCATTTGGTGCTCTCATTAAGTTGAAATGTACGTTAGGGTTAGGGTTAGGGTTAGGGTTAGGGTTAGGGTTAGGGTTAGGGTTTTCCCACAGAAGAGTTGTGTGGCTTATGCGATTTTAAATGTCAATTGGAGCTCTCCTTAAGTTGAAATGTACCAGGAATGTGGTATCTGGGTAGGGTTTTTCCCCTGGAACAATTGTGTGGCTTATACTATTTTAAATGTATTTTGGTACTCTCATTAAGTTGAAATGTACCAGGAGGTTAGGGTTAGGGTTAGGGTTAGGGTTAGGGTTAGGGTTAGGGTTAGGGTTAGGGTTAGGGTTAGGGTTAGGGTTTTCCCACAGAAGAGTTGTGTGGCTTATTCGATTTTAAATGTCATTTGGTGCTCTCCTTAAGTTGACATGTACCAGGTAGGTTGGGTTAGGGTTTTGGTTTACCCATGTTAGAGTTGTGTGGCTTAAACGATTTTCAATATATTTGTGTGCTCTCCATAAGTTGAAATGTACCAGGAATGTGGTATCTGGGTAGGGTTTTCCCTTCGAACAATTGTGTGGCTTATACTATTTTAAATGTCATTTGGTACTCTCATTAAGTTGAAATGTACCAGGAGGTTAGGGTTAGGGTTAGGGTTAGGGTTTTAGGGTTAGGGTTGTTAGGGTTTTCCCACAGAAGAGTTGTGTGGCTTATTCGATTTTAAATGTCATTTTGTGCTCTCCTTAAGTTCACATGTACCAGGTAGGTTGGGTTAAGGTTTTGGTTTTCCCATGTTAGAGTTGTGTGGCTTATATTATTTTAAATGTATTTTGGTACTCTCATTAAGTTGAAATGTACCAGGAAGTTTTTAGGGTTTTAGGGTTTTCCCACAGCAGAGTTGTGTGGCTTATTCGATTTTAAATGTCATTTGGTACTCTCATTAAGTTGAAATGTACCAGGGGGTTAGGGTTTGGGTTAGGGTTAGGGTTTGGGTTTGGGTTTTCCCACAGAAGAGTTGTGTGGCTTATTCGATTTTAAATGTCATTTGGTGCTCTCCTTAAGTTGACATGTACCAGGTAGGTTGGGTTAGGGTTTTGGTTTTCCCATGTTAGAGTTGTGTGGCTTATACGATTTTCAATATATTTGTGTGCTCTCCATAAGTTGAAATGTACCAGGAATGTGGTATCTGGGTAGGGTTTTCCCTTCGAACAATTGTGTGGCTTATACTATTTTAAATGTCATTTGGTACTCTCATTAAGTTGAAATGTACCAGGAGGTTAGGGTTAGGGTTAGGGTTTTAGGGTTAGGGTTGTTAGGGTTTTCCCACAGAAGAGTTGTGTGGCTTATTCGATTTTAAATGTGATTTTGTGCTCTCCTTAAGTTGACATGTACCAGGTAGGTTGGGTTAAGGTTTTGGTTTTCCCATGTTAGAGTTGTGTGGCTTATATTATTTTAAATGTATTTTGGTACTCTCATTAAGTTGAAATGTACCAGGAAGTTTTTAGGGTTTTAGGGTTTTCCCACAGCAGAGTTGTGTGGCTTATTCGATTTTAAATGTCATTTGGTGCTCTCATTAAGTTGAAATGTACCAAAGGGTTAGGGTTAGGGTTTTAGGGTTGGGGTTAGGGTTAGGGTTAGGGTTAGGGTTAGGGTTAGGGTTAGGGTTAGGGTTAGGGTTAGGGTTAGGGTTAGGGTTAGGGTTAGGGTTAGGGTTAGGGTTAGGGTTAGGGTTTTCCCACAGAAGAGTTGTGTGGCTTATTCGATTTTAAATGTCATTTTGTGCTTTCCTTAAGTTGACATGTACCAGGTAGGTTGGGTAAGGGTTTTGGTTTTCCCATGTTAGAGTTGTGTGGCTTATACGATTTTCAATATATTTGTGTGCTCTCCATAAGTTGAAATGTACCAGGAATGTGGTATCTGGGTAGGGTTTTCCCTTCGAACAATTGTGTGGCTTATACTATTTTAAATGTATTTTGGTACTCTCATTAAGTTGAAATGTACCAGGAGGTTAGGGTTAGGGTTAGGGTTTTCCAACAGAAGAGTTGTGTGGCTTATTCGATTTTAAATGTTATTTGGTGCTCTCCTTAAGTTGACATGTACCAGGTAGGTTGGGTTAGGGTCTTGGTTTTCCCATGTTAGAGTTGAATGGCTTATACGATTTCAAATATATTTTTGTGCTCTCCATAAGTTGAAATGTACCAGGAATGTGGTATCTGGGTAGGGTTTTTCCCTTGGAACAATTGTGTGGCTTATACTATTTTAAATGTATTTTGGTACTCTCATTAAGTTGAAATGTACCAGGAGGTTAGGGTTAGGGTTAGGGTTAGGGTTAGGGTTAGGGTTAGGGTTAGGGTTAGGGTTAGGGTTAGGGTTAGGGTTAGGGTTAGGGTTAGGGTTAGGGTTAGGGTTAGGGTTAGGGTTAGGGTTAGGGTTAGGGTTAGGGTTAGGGTTAGGGTTTTCCCACAGTAGAGTTGTGTGGCTTATTCGATTTTAAATGTCATTTTGTGCTTTCCTTAAGTTGACATGTACCAGGTAGGTTGGGTTAGGGTTTTGGTTTTCCCATGTTAGAGTTGTGTGGCTTATATGATTTTAAATTTATTTTTGTGCTCTCCATAAGTTGAAATGTACCAGGAATGTGGTATCTGGGTAGGGTTTTTCCCATAGAAGAGTTGTGTGGCTTATGCGATTTTAAATGTCATTTGGTGCTCTCCTTAAGTTAAAAAGTACCAGGTAGGTTGGGTTAGGGTTTTGGTTTCCCCATGTTAGAGTTGTGTGGCTTATACGATTTTAAATATATTTTGGTGCTCTCCATGAGTTGAAATGTACCAGGAATGTGGTATCTGGGTAGGGTTTTTCCGTTCGAACAATTGTGTGGCTTATATTATTTTAAATGTATTTTAGTACTCTCATTAAGTTGAAATGTACCAGGAGGTTAGGGTTAGGGTTAGGGTTAGGGTTAGGGTTAGGGTTAGGGTTAGGGTTAGGGTTAGGGTTAGGGTTAGGGTTAGGGTTAGGGTTAGGGTTTTCCCACAGAAGAGTTGTGTGGCTTATTCGATTTTAAATGTCATTTGATGCTCTCCTTAAGTTGACATGTACCAGGTAGGTTGGGTAAGGGTTTTGGTTTTCCCATGTTAGAGTTGTGTGGCTTATACGATTTTCAATATATTTGTGTGCTCTCCATAAGTTGAAATGTACCAGGAATGTGGTATCTGGGTAGGGTTTTCCCTTCGAACAATTGTGTGGCTTACACTATTTTAAATGTATTTTGGTACTCTCATTAAGTTGAAATGTACCAGGAGGTTAGGGTTAGGGTTAGGGTTTTAGGGTTAGGGTTGTTAGGGTTTTCCCACAGAAGAGTTGTGTGGCTTATTCGATTTTAAATGTCATTTTGTGCTCTCCTTAAGTTGACATGTACCAGGTAGGTTGGGTTAAGGTTTTGGTTTTCCCACGTTAGAGTTGTGTGGCTTATATGATTTTAAATTTATTTTTGTGCTCTCCATAAGTTGAAATGTACCAGGAATGTGGTATCTGGGTAGGGTTTTTCCCTTGGAACAATTGTGTGGCTTATATTATTTTAAATGTATTTTGGTACTCTCTTTAAGTTGAAATGTACCAGGAATTTTTTAGGGTTTTAGGCTTTTCGGGTTTTAGGGTTTTAGGGTTTTCCCACAGAAGAGTTGTGTGGCTTATTCGATTTTAAATGTCATTTGGTGCTCTCATTAAGTTGAAATGTACGTTAGGGTTAGGGTTAGGGTTAGGGTTAGGGTTAGGGTTAGGGTTAGGGTTAGGGTTAGGGTTAGGGTTAGGGTTAGGGTTAGGGTTAGGGTTAGGGTTAGGGTTAGGGTTAGGGTTAGGGTTAGGGTTAGGGTTAGGGTTAGGGTTAGGGTTAGGGTTTTCCCACAGAAGAGTTGTGTGGCTTATTCGATTTTAAATGTGATTTTGTGCTCTCCTTAAGTTGACATGTACCAGGTAGGTTGGGTTAAGGTTTTGGTTTTCCCATGTTAGAGTTGTGTGGCTTATATTATTTTAAATGTATTTTGGTACTCTCATTAAGTTGAAATGTACCAGGAAGTTTTTAGGGTTTTAGGGTTTTCCCACAGCAGAGTTGTGTGGCTTATTCGATTTTAAATGTCATTTGGTGCTCTCATTAAGTTGAAATGTACCAAAGGGTTAGGGTTAGGGTTTTAGGGTTGGGGTTAGGGTTAGGGTTAGGGTTAGGGTTAGGGTTAGGGTTAGGGTTAGGGTTAGGGTTAGGGTTAGGGTTAGGGTTAGGGTTAGGGTTAGGGTTTTCCCACAGAAGAGTTGTGTGGCTTATTCGATTTTAAATGTCATTTTGTGCTTTCCTTAAGTTGACATGTACCAGGTAGGTTGGGTAAGGGTTTTGGTTTTCCCATGTTAGAGTTGTGTGGCTTATACGATTTTCAATATATTTGTGTGCTCTCCATAAGTTGAAATGTACCAGGAATGTGGTATCTGGGTAGGGTTTTCCCTTCGAACAATTGTGTGGCTTATACTATTTTAAATGTATTTTGGTACTCTCATTAAGTTGAAATGTACCAGGAGGTTAGGGTTAGGGTTAGGGTTTTCCAACAGAAGAGTTGTGTGGCTTATTCGATTTTAAATGTTATTTGGTGCTCTCCTTAAGTTGACATGTACCAGGTAGGTTGGGTTAGGGTCTTGGTTTTCCCATGTTAGAGTTGAATGGCTTATACGATTTCAAATATATTTTTGTGCTCTCCATAAGTTGAAATGTACCAGGAATGTGGTATCTGGGTAGGGTTTTTCCCTTGGAACAATTGTGTGGCTTATACTATTTTAAATGTATTTTGGTACTCTCATTAAGTTGAAATGTACCAGGAGGTTAGGGTTAGGGTTAGGGTTAGGGTTAGGGTTAGGGTTAGGGTTAGGGTTAGGGTTAGGGTTAGGGTTAGGGTTAGGGTTAGGGTTAGGGTTAGGGTTAGGGTTAGGGTTAGGGTTAGGGTTTTCCCACAGTAGAGTTGTGTGGCTTATTCGATTTTAAATGTCATTTTGTGCTTTCCTTAAGTTGACATGTACCAGGTAGGTTGGGTTAGGGTTTTGGTTTTCCCATGTTAGAGTTGTGTGGCTTATATGATTTTAAATTTATTTTTGTGCTCTCCATAAGTTGAAATGTACCAGGAATGTGGTATCTGGGTAGGGTTTTTCCCATAGAAGAGTTGTGTGGCTTATGCGATTTTAAATGTCATTTGGTGCTCTCCTTAAGTTAAAAAGTACCAGGTAGGTTGGGTTAGGGTTTTGGTTTCCCCATGTTAGAGTTGTGTGGCTTATACGATTTTAAATATATTTTGGTGCTCTCCATGAGTTGAAATGTACCAGGAATGTGGTATCTGGGTAGGGTTTTTCCGTTCGAACAATTGTGTGGCTTATATTATTTTAAATGTATTTTAGTACTCTCATTAAGTTGAAATGTACCAGGAGGTTAGGGTTAGGGTTAGGGTTAGGGTTAGGGTTAGGGTTAGGGTTAGGGTTAGGGTTAGGGTTAGGGTTAGGGTTAGGGTTAGGGTTAGGGTTAGGGTTAGGGTTAGGGTTAGGGTTAGGGTTAGGGTTTTCCCACAGAAGAGTTGTGTGGCTTATTCGATTTTAAATGTCATTTGATGCTCTCCTTAAGTTGACATGTACCAGGTAGGTTGGGTAAGGGTTTTGGTTTTCCCATGTTAGAGTTGTGTGGCTTATACGATTTTCAATATATTTGTGTGCTCTCCATAAGTTGAAATGTACCAGGAATGTGGTATCTGGGTAGGGTTTTCCCTTCGAACAATTGTGTGGCTTACACTATTTTAAATGTATTTTGGTACTCTCATTAAGTTGAAATGTACCAGGAGGTTAGGGTTAGGGTTAGGGTTTTAGGGTTAGGGTTGTTAGGGTTTTCCCACAGAAGAGTTGTGTGGCTTATTCGATTTTAAATGTCATTTTGTGCTCTCCTTAAGTTGACATGTACCAGGTAGGTTGGGTTAAGGTTTTGGTTTTCCCACGTTAGAGTTGTGTGGCTTATATGATTTTAAATTTATTTTTGTGCTCTCCATAAGTTGAAATGTACCAGGAATGTGGTATCTGGGTAGGGTTTTTCCCTTGGAACAATTGTGTGGCTTATATTATTTTAAATGTATTTTGGTACTCTCTTTAAGTTGAAATGTACCAGGAATTTTTTAGGGTTTTAGGCTTTTCGGGTTTTAGGGTTTTAGGGTTTTCCCACAGAAGAGTTGTGTGGCTTATTCGATTTTAAATGTCATTTGGTGCTCTCATTAAGTTGAAATGTACGTTAGGGTTAGGGTTAGGGTTAGGGTTAGGGTTAGGGTTAGGGTTAGGGTTAGGGTTAGGGTTAGGGTTAGGGTTAGGGTTAGGGTTAGGGTTAGGGTTAGGGTTAGGGTTAGGGTTAGGGTTAGGGTTAGGGTTAGGGTTAGGGTTAGGGTTAGGGTTTTCCCACAGAAGAGTTGTGTGGCTTATTCGATTTTAAATGTGATTTGGTGCTCTCCTTAAGTTGACATGTACCAGGTAGCTTGGGTTAGGGTTTTGGTTTTCCCATGTTAGAGTTGTGTGGCTTATACGATTTTCAATATTTTTGTGCTCTCCATAAGTTGAAATGTACCAGGAATGTGGTATCTGGGTAGGGTTTTTCCCTTGGAACAATTGTGTGGCTTATACTATTTTAAATGTATTTTGGTACTCTCATTAAGTTGAAATGTACCAGAGGGTGAGGGTGAGGGTGAGGGTTTTCCCACAGAAGAGTTGTGTGGCTTATTCGATTTTAAATGTGATTTGGTGCTCTCCTTAAGTTGACATGTACCAGGTAGGTTGGGTAAGGGTTTTGGTTTTCTCATGTTAGAGTTGTGTGGCTTATACGATTTTCAATATATTTGTGTGCTGTCCATAAGTTGAAATGTACCAGGAATGTGGTATCTGGGTAGGGTTTTCCCTTCGAACAATTGTGTGGCTTATACTATTTTAAATGTATTTTGGTACTCTCATTAAGTTGAAATGTACCAGGGGGTTAGGGTTAGGGTTAGGGTTAGGGTTAGGGTTAGGGTTAGGGTTAGGGTTAGGGTTTTCCCACAGAAGAGTTGTGTGGCTTATTCGATTTTAAATGTCATTTGGTGCTCTCCTTAAGTTGAAATGTACCAGGAATGTGGTATCTGGGTAGGGTTTTTCCCTTGGAACAATTGTTTGGCTTATACTATTTTAAATGTATTTTGGTACTCTCATTAAGTTGAAATGTACCAGGAAGTTAGGGTTAGGGTTAGGGTTAGGGTTAGGGTTAGGGTTAGGGTTAGGGTTAGGGTTAGGGTTAGGGTTAGGGTTAGGGTTAGGGTTAGGGTTAGGGTTAGGGTTAGGGTTAGGGTTAGGGTTAGGGTTAGGGTTAGGGTTAGGGCTAGGGTTTTCCCACAGAAGAGTTGTGTGGCTTATTCGATTTTAAATGTGATTTGGTGCTCTCCTTAAGTTGACATGTACCAGGTAGCTTGGGTTAGGGTTTTGGTTTTCCCATGTTAGAGTTGTGTGGCTTATACGATTTTCAATATTTTTGTGCTCTCCATAAGTTGAAATGTACCAGGAATGTGGTATCTGGGTAGGGTTTTTCCCTTGGAACAATTGTGTGGCTTATACTATTTTAAATGTATTTTGGTACTCTCATTAAGTTGAAATGTACCAGAGGGTGAGGGTGAGGGTGAGGGTGAGGGTTTTCCCACAGAAGAGTTGTGTGGCTTATTTGATTTTAAATGTTATTTGGTGCTCTCCTTAAGTTGACATGTACCAGGTAGGTTGGGTAAGGGTTTTGATTTTCCCATGTTAGAGTTGTGTGGCTTATACGATTTTCAATATATTTGTGTGCTGTCCATAAGTTGAAATGTACCAGGAATGTGGTATCTGGGTAGGGTTTTCCCTTCGAACAATTGTGTGGCTTATACTATTTTAAATGTATTTTGGTACTCTCATTAAGTTGAAATGTACCAGGGGGTTAGGGTTAGGGTTAGGGTTAGGGTTAGGGTTAGGGTTAGGGTTAGGGTTAGGGTTAGGGTTAGGGTTAGGGTTTTCCCACAGAAGAGTTGTGTGGCTTATTCGATTTTAAATGTCATTTGGTGCTTTCCTTAAGTTGACATGTACCAGGTAGGTTGGGTTAGGGTTTTGGTTTTCCCATGTTGGAGTTGTGTGGCTTATATGATTTTAAATTTATTTTTGTGCTCTCCATAAGTTGAAATGTACCAGGAATGTGGTGTCTGGGTAGGGTTTTTCCCATAGAAGAGTTGTGTGGCTTATGCGATTTTAAATGTCATTTGGTGCTCTCCTTAAGATAAAAGTACCAGGTAGGGTTGGGTTAGGGTTTTGGTTTCCCCATGTTAGAGTTGTGTGGCTTATACGATTTTAAATATATTTTGGTGCTCTCCATAAGTTGAAATGTACCAGGAATGTGGTATCTGGGTAGAGTTTTTCCCTTCGAACAATTGTGTGGCTTATATTATTTTAAATGTATTTTAGTACTCTCATTAAGTTGAAATGTACCAGGAGGTTAGGGTTAGGGTTAGGGTTAGGGTTAGGGTTAGGGTTAGGGTTAGGGTTAGGGTTAGGGTTAGGGTTAGGGTTAGGGTTTTCCCACAGAAGAGTTGTGTGGCTTATTCGATTTTAAATGTCATTTGATGCTCTCCTTAAGTTGACATGTACCAGGTAGGTTGGGTAAGGGTTTTGGTTTTCCCATGTTAGAGTTGTGTGGCTTATACGATTTTCAATATATTTGTGTGCTCTCCATAAGTTGAAATGTACCAGGAATGTGGTATCTGGGTAGGGTTTTCCCTTCGAACAATTGTGTGGCTTACACTATTTTAAATGTATTTTGGTACTCTCATTAAGTTGAAATGTACCAGGAGGTTAGGGTTAGGGTTAGGGTTTTAGGGTTAGGGTTGTTAGGGTTTTCCCACAGAAGAGTTGTGTGGCTTATTCGATTTTAAATGTCATTTTGTGCTCTCCTTAAGTTGACATGTACCAGGTAGGTTGGGTTAAGGTTTTGGTTTTCCCACGTTAGAGTTGTGTGGCTTATATGATTTTAAATTTATTTTTGTGCTCTCCATAAGTTGAAATGTACCAGGAATGTGGTATCTGGGTAGGGTTTTTCCCTTGGAACAATTGTGTGGCTTATATTATTTTAAATGTATTTTGGTACTCTCATTAAGTTGAAATGTACCAGGAATTTTTTAGGGTTTTAGGCTTTTCGGGTTTTAGGGTTTTAGGGTTTTCCCACAGAAGAGTTGTGTGGCTTATTCGATTTTAAATGTCATTTGGTGCTCTCATTAAGTTGAAATGTACGTTAGGGTTAGGGTTAGGGTTAGGGTTAGGGTTAGGGTTAGGGTTAGGGTTGTTAGGGTTGTTAGGGTTTTCCCACAGAAGAGTTGTGTGGTTTATGCGATTTTAAATGTCAATTGGAGCTCTCCTTAAGTTGAAATGTACCAGGAATGTGGTATCTGGGTAGGGTTTTTCCCTTGGAACAATTGTGTGGCTTATACTATTTTAAATGTATTTTGGTACTCTCATTAAGTTGAAATGTACCAGGAAGTTAGGGTTAGGGTTAGGGTTAGGGTTAGGGTTAGGGTTAGGGTTAGGGTTAGGGTTAGGGTTAGGGTTAGGGTTAGGGTTAGGGTTAGGGTTAGGGTTAGGGTTAGGGTTAGGGTTAGGGTTAGGGTTAGGGTTAGGGTTTTCCCACAGAAGAGTTGTGTGGCTTATGCGATTTTAAATGTCAATTGGAGCTCTCCTTAAGTTGAAATGTACCAGGAATGTGGTATGTGGGTAGGGTTTTTCCCTTGGAACAATTGTGTGGCTTATACTATTTTAAATGTATTTTGGTACTCTCATTAAGTTGAAATGTACCAGAGGGTTAGGGTTAGGGTTAGGGTTAGGGTTAGGGTTAGGGTTAGGGTTAGGGTTAGGGTTAGGGTTAGGGTTAGGGTTAGGGTTAGGGTTAGGGTTAGGGTTAGGGTTAGGGTTAGGGTTAGGGTTAGGGTTTTCCCACAGAAGAGTTGTGTGGCTTTTTCAATTTTAAATGTCATTTGATGCTCTCCTTAAGTTGACATGTACCAGGTAGGTTGGGTAAGGGTTTTGGTTTTCCCATGTTAGAGTTGTGTGGCTTATACGATTTTCAATATATTTGTGTGCTCTCCATAAGTTGAAATGTACCAGGAATGTGGTATCTGGGTAGGGTTTTCCCTTCGAACAATTGTGTGGCTTACACTATTTTTAATGTATTTTGGTACTCTCATTAAGTTGAAATGTACCAGGAGGTTAGGGTTAGGGTTAGGGTTTTCCCACAGAAGAGTTGTGTGGCTTATTCGATTTTAAATGTTATTTGGTGCTTTCCTTAAGTTGACATGTACCAGGTAGGTTGGGTTAGGGTTTTGGTTTTCCCATGTTAGAGTTGAATGGCTTATACGATTTCAAATATATTTTTGTGCTCTCCATAAGTTGAAATGTACCAGGAATGTGGTATCTGGGTAGGGTTTTTCCCTTGGAACAATTGTGTGGCTTATACTATTTTAAATGTCATTTGGTACTCTCATTAAGTTGAAATGTACCAGGAGGTTAGGGTTAGGGATAGGGTTAGGGTTTTAGGGTTAGGGTTGTTAGGGTTTTCCCACAGAAGAGTTGTGTGGCTTATTCGATTTTAAATGTCATTTTGTGCTCTCCTTAAGTTGACATGTACCAGGTAGGTTGGGTTAAGGTTTTGGTTTTCCCATGTTAGAGTTGTGTGGCTTATATTATTTTAAATGTATTTTGGTACTCTCATTAAGTTGAAATGTACCAGGAAGTTTTTAGGGTTTTAGGGTTTTCCCACAGCAGAGTTGTGTGGCTTATTCGATTTTAAATGTCATTTGGTACTCTCATTAAGTTGAAATGTACCAGGAGGTTAGCGTTAGGGTTAGGGTTAGGGTTAGGGTTAGGGTTAGGGTTAGGGTTAGGGTTAGGGTTAGGGTTTTCCCACAGAAGAGTTGTGTGGCTTATGCGATTTTAAATGTCAATTGGAGCTCTCCTTAAGTTGAAATGTACCAGGAATGTGGTATGTGGGTAGGGTTTTTCCCTTGGAACAATTGTGTGGCTTATACTATTTTAAATGTATTTTGGTACTCTCATTAAGTTGAAATGTACCAGGAGGTTAGGGTTAGGGTTAGGGTTAGGGTTAGGGTTAGGGTTAGGGTTAGGGTTAGGGTTAGGGTTAGGGTTAGGGTTAGGGTTAGGGTTAGGGTTAGGGTTAGGGTTAGGGTTAGGGTTAGGGTTAGGGTTAGGGTTTTCCCACAGAAGAGTTGTGTGGCTTATTCGATTTTAAATGTGATTTGGTGCTCTCCTTAAGTTGACATGTACCAGGTAGCTTGGGTTAGGGTTTTGGTTTTCCCATGTTAGAGTTGTGTGGCTTATACGATTTTCAATATTTTTGTGCTCTCCATAAGTTGAAATGTACCAGGAATGTGGTATCTGGGTAGGGTTTTTCCCTTGGAACAATTGTGTGGCTTATACTATTTTAAATGTATTTTGGTACTCTCATTAAGTTGAAATGTACCAGAGGGTGAGGGTGAGGGTGAGGGTTTTCCCACAGAAGAGTTGTGTGGCTTATACGATTTTCAATATATTTGTGTGCTGTCCATAAGTTGAAATGTACCAGGAATGTGGTATCTGGGTAGGGTTTTCCCTTCGAACAATGGTGTGGCTTATACTATTTTAAATGTATTTTGGTACTCTCATTAAGTTGAAATGTACCAGGGGGTTAGGGTTAGGGTTAGGGTTAGGGTTAGGGTTAGGGTTAGGGTTAGGGTTAGGGTTAGGGTTAGGGTTAGGGTTAGGGTTAGGGTTAGGGTTAGGGTTAGGGTTAGGGTTAGGGTTAGGGTTAGGGTTAGGGTTAGGGTTTTCCCACAGAAGAGTTGTGTGGCTTATTCGATTTTAAATGTCATTTGGTGCTTTCCTTAAGTTGACATGTACCAGTTAGGTTGGGTTAGGGTTTTGGTTTTCCCATGTTGGAGTTGTGTGGCTTATATGATTTTAAATTTATTTTTGTGCTCTCCATAAGTTGAAATGTACCAGGAATGTGGTGTCTGGGTAGGGTTTTTCCCATAGAAGAGTTGTGTTGTTTATGCGATTTTAAATGTCATTTGGTGCTCTCCTTAAGATAAAAGTACCAGGTAGGGTTGGGTTAGGGTTTTGGTTTCCCCATGTTAGAGTTGTGTGGCTTATACGATTTTAAATATATTTTGGTGCTCTCCATAAGTTGAAATGTACCAGGAATGTGGTATCTGGGTAGAGTATTTCCCTTCGAACAATTGTGTGGCTTATATTATTTTAAATGTATTTTAGTACTCTCATTAAGTTGAAATGTACCAGGAGGTTAGGGTTAGGGTTAGGGTTAGGGTTAGGGTTAGGGTTAGGGTTAGGGTTAGGGTTAGGGTTAGGGTTAGGGTTAGGGTTAGGGTTAGGGTTAGGGTTAGGGTTAGGGTTAGGGTTAGGGTTAGGGTTAGGGTTAGGGTTAGGGTTTTCCCACAGAAGAGTTGTGTGGCTTATTCGATTTTAAATGTCATTTGATGCTCTCCTTAAGTTGACATGTACCAGGTAGGTTGGGTAAGGGTTTTGGTTTTCCCATGTTAGAGTTGTGTGGCTTATACGATTTTCAATATATTTGTGTGCTCTCCATAAGTTGAAATGTAACAGGAATGTGGTATCTGGGTAGGGTTTTCCCTTCGAACAATTGTGTGGCTTACACTATTTTAAATGTATTTTGGTACTCTCATTAAGTTGAAATGTACCAGGAGGTTAGGGTTAGGGTTAGGGTTTTAGGGTTAGGGTTGTTAGGGTTTTCCCACAGAAGAGTTGTGTGGCTTATTCGATTTTAAATGTCATTTTGTGCTCTCCTTAAGTTGACATGTACCAGGTAGGTTGGGTTAAGGTTTTGGTTTTCCCACGTTAGAGTTGTGTGGCTTATATGATTTTAAATTTATTTTTGTGCTCTCCATAAGTTGAAATGTACCAGGAATGTGGTATCTGGGTAGGGTTTTTCCCTTGGAACAATTGTGTGGCTTATATTATTTTAAATGTATTTTGGTACTCTCATTAAGTTGAAATGTACCAGGAATTTTTTAGGGTTTTAGGCTTTTCGGGTTTTAGGGTTTTAGGGTTTTCCCACAGAAGAGTTGTGTGGCTTATTCGATTTTAAATGTCATTTGGTGCTCTCATTAAGTTGAAATGTACGTTAGGGTTAGGGTTAGGGTTGTTAGGGTTTTCCCACAGAAGAGTTGTGTGGTTTATGCGATTTTAAATGTCAATTGGAGCTCTCCTTAAGTTGAAATGTACCAGGAATGTGGTATCTGGGTAGGGTTTTTCCCTTGGAACAATTGTGTGGCTTATACTATTTTAAATGTATTTTGGTACTCTCATTAAGTTGAAATGTACCAGGAAGTTGGGGTTAGGGTTAGGGTTAGGGTTAGGGTTAGGGTTAGGGTTAGGGTTAGGGTTAGGGTTAGGGTTAGGGTTAGGGTTAGGGTTAGGGTTAGGGTTAGGGTTAGGGTTAGGGTTAGGGTTAGGGTTAGGGTTAGGGTTAGGGTTAGGGTTTTCCCACAGAAGAGTTGTGTGGCTTATTCGATTTTAAATGTGATTTGGTGCTCTCCTTAAGTTGACATGTACCAGGTAGCTTGGGTTAGGGTTTTGGTTTTCCCATGTTAGAGTTGTGTGGCATATACGATTTTCAATATTTTTGTGCTCTCCATAAGTTGAAATGTACCAGGAATGTGGTATCTGGGTAGGGTTTTTCCCTTGGAACAATTGTGTGGCTTATACTATTTTAAATGTATTTTGGTACTCTCATTAAGTTGAAATGTACCAGAGGGTGAGGGTGAGGGTGAGGGTTTTCCCACAGAAGAGTTGTGTGGCTTATTCGATTTTAAATGTGATTTGGTGCTCTCCTTAAGTTGACATGTACCAAGTAGGTTGGGTAAGGGTTTTGGTTTTCTCATGTTAGAGTTGTGTGGCTTATACGATTTTCAATATATTTGTGTGCTGTTTATAAGTTGAAATGTACCAGGAATGTGGTATCTGGGTAGGGTTTTCCCTTCGAACAATTGTGTGGCTTATACTATTTTAAATGTATTTTGGTACTCTCATTAAGTTGAAATGTACCAGGGGGTTAGGGTTAGGGTTAGGGTTAGGGTTAGGGTTAGGGTTAGGGTTAGGGTTAGGGTTAGGGTTAGGGTTAGGGTTTTCCCACAGAAGAGTTGTGTGGCTTATTCGATTTTAAATGTCATTTGGTGCTCTCCTTAAGTTGAAATGTACCAGGAATGTGGTATCTGGGTAGGGTTTTTCCCTTGGAACAATTGTTTGGCTTATACTATTTTAAATGTATTTTGGTACTCTCATTAAGTTGAAATGTACCAGGAAGTTAGGGTTAGGGTTAGGGTTAGGGTCAGGGTTAGGGTCAGGGTTTTCCCACAGAAGAGTTGTGTGGCTTATTCGATTTTAAATGTGATTTGGTGCTCTCCTTAAGTTGACATGTACCAGGTAGCTTGGGTTAGGGTTTTGGTTTTCCCATGTTAGAGTTGTGTGGCTTATACGATTTTCAATATTTTTGTGCTCTCCATAAGTTGAAATGTACCAGGAATGTGGTATCTGGGTAGGGTTTTTCCCTTGGAACAATTGTGTGGCTTATACTATTTTAAATGTATTTTGGTACTCTCATTAAGTTGAAATGTACCAGAGGGTGAGGGTGAGGGTGAGGGTTTTCCCACAGAAGAGTTGTGTGGCTTATTCGATTTTAAATGTGATTTGGTGCTCTACTTAAGTTGACTTGTACCAGGTAGGTTGGGTAAGGGTTTTGGTTTTCCCATGTTAGAGTTGTGTGGCTTATACGATTTTCAATATATTTGTGTGCTGTCCATAAGTTGAAATGTACCAGGAATGTGGTATCTGGGTAGGGTTTTCCCTTCGAACAATTGTGTGGCTTATACTATTTTAAATGTATTTTGGTACTCTCATTAAGTTGAAATGTACCAGGGGGTTAGGGTTAGGGTTAGGGTTAGGGTTAGGGTTAGGGTTAGGGTTAGGGTTTTCCCACAGAAGAGTTGTGTGGCTTATTCGATTTTAAATGTCATTTGGTGCTCTCTTTAAGTTGAAATGTACCAGGAATGTGGTATCTGGGTAGGGTTTTTCCCTTGGAACAATTGTTTGGCTTATACTATTTTAAATGTATTTTGGTACTCTCATTAAGTTGAAATGTACCAGGAGGTTAGGGTTAGGGTTGTTAGGGTTTTCCCACAGAAGAGTTGTGTGGCTTATTCGATTTTAAATGTCATTTTGTGCTCTCCTTAAGTTGACATGTACCAGGTAGGTTGGGTTAAGGTTTTGGTTTTCCCATGTTAGAGTTGTGTGGCTTATATTATTTTAAATGTATTTTGGTACTCTCATTAAGTTGAAATGTACCAGGAAGTTTTTAGGGTTTTAGGGTTTTCCCACAGCAGAGTTGTGTGGCTTATTCGATTTTAAATGTCATTTGGTGCTCTCATTAAGTTGAAATGTACCAAAGGGTTAGGGTTAGGGTGTTAGGGTTAGGGTGTTAGGGTTAAGGTTAGGGTGTTAGGGTTAGGGTTAGGGTTTTCCCACAGAAGAGTTGTGTGGCTTATTCGATTTTAAATGTCATTTGGTGCTCTCCTTAAGATGATATGTACCAGGTAAGTTGGGTTAGGGTTTTGGTTTTCCCATGTTAGAGTTGTGTGGCTTATACAATTTTAAATATATTTTTGTGCTCTCCATAAGTTGAAATGTATCAGGAATATGGTATCTGGGTAGGGTTTTTCCCTTGGAACAATTGTGTGGCTTATACTATTTTAAATGTATTTTGGTACTCTCATTAAGTTGAAATGTACCAGAGGGTTAGGGTTAGGGTTAGGGTTAGGGTTAGGGTTAGGGTTAGGGTTAGGGTTAGGGTTAGGGTTAGGGTTAGGGTTAGGGTTAGGGTTAGGGTTAGGGTTAGGGTTAGGGTTAGGGTTAGGGTTTTCCCACAGAAGAGTTGTGTGGCTTATGCGATTTTAAATGTCAATTGGAGCTCTCCTTAAGTTGAAATGTACCAGGAATGTGGTATCTGGGTAGGGTTTTTCCCTTGGAACAATTGTGTGGCTTATACTATTTTAAATGTATTTTGGTACTCTCATTAAGTTGAAATGTACCAGGAAGTTAGGGTTAGGGTTAGGGTTAGGGTTAGGGTTAGGGTTAGGGTTAGGGTTAGGGTTAGGGTTAGGGTTAGGGTTAGGGTTAGGGTTAGGGTTAGGGTTAGGGTTAGGGTTAGGGTTAGGGTTAGGGTTAGGGTTAGGGTTAGGGTTTTCCCACAGAAGAGTTGTGTGGCTTATTCGATTTTAAATGTGATTTGGTGCTCTCCTTAAGTTGACATGTACCAGGTAGCTTGGGTTAGGGTTTTGGTTTTCCCATGTTAGAGTTGTGTGGCTTATACGATTTTCAATATTTTTGTGCTCTCCATAAGTTGAAATGTACCAGGAATGTGGTATCTGGGTAGGGTTTTTCCCTTGGAACAATTGTGTGGCTTATACTATTTTAAATGTATTTTGGTACTCTCATTAAGTTGAAATGTACCAGAGGGTGAGGGTGAGGGTGAGGGTGAGGGTGAGGGTGAGGGTTTTCCCACAGAAGAGTTGTGTGGCTTATTCGATTTTAAATGTGATTTGGTGCTCTCCTTAAGTTGACATGTACCAGGTAGGTTGGGTAAGGGTTTTGGTTTTCCCATGTTAGAGTTGTGTGGCTTATACGATTTTCAATATATTTGTGTGCTGTCCATAAGTTGAAATGTACCAGGAATGTGGTATCTGGGTAGGGTTTTCTCTTCGAACAATTGTGTGGCTTATACTATTTTAAATGTATTTTGGTACTCTCATTAAGTTGAAATGTACCAGGGGGTTAGGGTTAGGGTTAGGGTTAGGGTTAGGGTTAGGGTTAGGGTTAGGGTTAGGGTTAGGGTTAGGGTTAGGGTTAGGGTTAGGGTTAGGGTTAGGGTTAGGGTTAGGGTTAGGGTTAGGGTTAGGGTTAGGGTTAGGGTTAGGGTTTTCCCACAGAAGAGTTGTGTGGCTTATTCGATTTTAAATGTCATTTGGTGCTCTCCTTAAGTTGAAATGTACCAGGAATTTGGTATCTGGTTAGGGTTTTTCCCTTGGAACAATTGTTTGGCTTATACTATTTTAAATGTATTTTGGTACTCTCATTAAGTTGAAATGTACCAGGAGGTTAGGGTTAGGGTTAGGGTTAGGGTTAGGGTTAGGGTTAGGGTTAGGGTTAGGGTTAGGGTTAGGGTTAGGGTTAGGGTTAGGGTTAGGGTTAGGGTTAGGGTTAGGGTTAGGGTTTTCCCACAGAAGAGTTGTGTGGCTTATTCGATTTTAAATGTGATTTGGTGCTCTCCTTAATTTGACATGTACCAGGTAGCTTGGGTTAGGGTTTTGGTTTTCCCATGTTAGAGTTGTGTGGCTTATACGATTTTCAATATTTTTGTGCTCTCCATAAGTTGAAATGTACCAGGAATGTGGTATCTGGGTAGGGTTTTTTCCCTTGGAACAATTGTGTGGCTTATACTATTTTAAATGTATTTTGGTACTCTCATTAAGTTGAAATGTACCAGAGGGTGAGGGTGATGGTGAGGGTTTTCTCACAGAAGAGTTGTGTGGCTTATTCGATTTAAATGTTATTTGGTGCTCTCCTTAAGTTGACATGTACCAGGTAGGTTGGGTTAGGGTTTTGGTTTTCCCATGTTAGAGTTGTGTGGCTTATACGATTTCAAATATATTTTTGTGCTCTCCATAAGTTGAAATGTACCAGGAATGTGGTATCTGGGTAGGGTTTTTCCCTTGGAACAATTGTGTGGCTTATACTATTTTAAATGTATTTTGGTACTCTCATTAAGTTGAAATGTGTACCAGGAGGTTAGGGTTAGGGTTAGGGTAAGGGTAAAAGGGTAAAAGGGTAAAAGGGTAAGGGTAAGGGTAAGGGTAAGGGTAAGGGTAAGGGTAAGGGTTAGGGTTAGGGTTAGGGTTAGGGTTAGGGTTAGGGTTTTCCCACAGAAGAGTTGTGTGACTTATTCGATTTTAAATGTCATTTGGTGCTCTCCTTAAGTTGACATGTACCAGCTAGGTTGGGTTAGGGTTTTGGTTTTCCCATGTTAGAGTTGTGTGGCTTATACGATTTTCAATATATTTGTGTGCTCTCCATAAGTTGAAATGTACCAGGAATGTGGTATCTGGGTAGGGTTTTCCCTTCGAACAATTGTGTGGCTTATACTATTTTAAATGTCATTTGGTACTCTCATTAAGTTGAAATGTACCAGGAGGTTAGGGTTGTTAGGGTTTTCCCACAGAAGAGTTGTGTGGCTTATTCGATTTTAAATGTCATTTTGTGCTCTCCTTAAGTTGACATGTACCAGGTAGGTTGGGTTAAGGTTTTGGTTTTCCCATGTTAGAGTTGTGTGGCTTATATTATTTTAAATGTATTTTGGTACTCTCATTAAGTTGAAATGTACCAGGAAGTTTTTAGGGTTTTAGGGTTTTAGGGTTTTCCCACAGCAGAGTTGTGTGGCTTATTCGATTTTAAATGTCATTTGGTGCTCTCATTAAGTTGAAATGTACCAAAGGGTTAGGGTTAGGGTGTTAGGGTTAGGGTTAGGGTGTTAGGGTTAGGGTGTTAGGGTTAGGGTTAGGGTGTTAGGGTTAGGGTTAGGGTTAGGGTTAGGGTTTTCCCACAGAAGAGTTGTGTGGCTTATTCGATTTTAAATGTCATTTGGTGCTCTCCTTAAGATGATATGTACCAGGTAAGTTGGGTTAGGGTTTTGGTTTTCCCATGTTAGAGTTGTGTGGCTTATACAATTTTAAATATATTTTTGTGCTCTCCATAAGTTGAAATGTATCAGGAATATGGTATCTGGGTAGGGTTTTTCCCTTGGAACAATTGTGTGGCTTATACTATTTTAAATGTATTTTGGTACTCTCATTAAGTTGAAATGTACCAGAGGGTTAGGGTTAGGGTTAGGGTTAGGGTTAGGGTTAGGGTTAGGGTTAGGGTTAGGGTTAGGGTTAGGGTTAGGGTTAGGGTTAGGGTTAGGGTTAGGGTTAGGGTTAGGGTTAGGGTTAGGGTTAGGGTTAGGGTTAGGGTTTTAGGGTTTTCCCACAGAAGAGTTGTGTGGCTTATGCGTTTTTAAATGTCAATTGGAGCTCTCCTTAAGTTGAAATGTACCAGGAATGTGGTGTCTGGGTAGGGTTTTTCCCTTGGAACAATTGTGTGGCTTATACTATTTTAAATGTATTTTGGTACTCTCATTAAGTTGAAATGTACCAGGAAGGTTTGGGTTTTCGGGTTTTCGGGTTTTCGGATTTTCCCACAGAAGAGTTGTGTGGCTTATTTGATTTTAAATGTTATTTGGTGCTCTCCTTAAGTTGACATGTACCAGGTAGGTTGGTTTAGGGTTTTGGTTTTCCCATGTTAGAGTTGTGTGGCTTATACGATTTCAAATATATTTTTGTGCTCTCCATATGTTGAAATGTACCAGGAATGTGGTATCTGGGTAGGGTTTTTCCCTTGGAACAATTGTGTGGCTTATACTATTTTAAATGTATTTTGGTACTCTCATTAAGTTGAAATGTACCAGGGGGTGGGGGTTAGGGTTAGGGTTAGGGTTAGGGTTAGGGTTAGGGTTAGGGTTAGGGTTAGGGTTAGGGTTAGGGTTAGGGTTAGGGTTAGGGTTAGGGTTAGGGTTAGGGTTAGGGTTAGGGTTAGGGTTAGGGTTAGGGTTAGGGTTAGGGTTAGGGTTAGGGTTTTCCCACAGTAGAGTTGTGTGGCTTATTCGATTTTAAATGTCATTTTGTGCTTTCCTTAAGTTGACATGTACCAGGTAGGTTGGGTTAGGGTTTTGGTTTTCCCATGTTAGAGTTGTGTGGCTTATATGATTTTAAATTTATTTTTGTGCTCTCCATAAGTTGAAATGTACCAGGAATGTGGTATCTGGGTAGGGTTTTCCCTTCGAACAATTGTGTGGCTTATACTATTTTAAATGTATTTTGGTACTCTCATTAAGTTGAAATGTACCAGGAGGTTAGGGTTAGGGTTAGGGTTTTCCCACAGAAGAGTTGTGTGGCTTATTTGATTTTAAATGTTATTTGGTGCTCTCCTTAAGTTGACATGTACCAGGTAGGTTGGGTTAGGGTTTTGGTTTTCCCATGTTAGAGTTGAATGGCTTATACGATTTCAAATATATTTTTGTGCTCTCCATAAGTTGAAATGTACCAGAAATGTGGTATCTGGGTAGGGTTTTTCCCTTGGAACAATTGTGTGGCTTATACTATTTTAAATGTATTTTGGTACTCTCATTAAGTTGAAATGTACCAGGAGGTTAGGGTTAGGGTTAGGGTTAGGGTTAGGGTTAGGGTTAGGGTTAGGGTTAGGGTTAGGGTTAGGGTTAGGGTTAGGGTTAGGGTTAGGGTTAGGGTTAGGGTTAGGGTTAGGGTTAGGGTTAGGGTTAGGGTTAGGGTTAGGGTTAGGGTTAGGGTTAGGGTTAGGGTTAGGGTTAGGGTTAGGGTTAGGGTTTTCCCACAGAAGAGTTGTGTGGCTTATTCGATTTTAAATGTGATTTGGTGCTCTCCTTAATTTGACATGTACCAGGTAGCTTGGGTTAGGGTTTTGGTTTTCCCATGTTAGAGTTGTGTGGCTTATACGATTTTCAATATTTTTGTGCTCTCCATAAGTTGAAATGTACCAGGAATGTGGTATCTGGGTAGGGTTTTTTCCCTTGGAACAATTGTGTGGCTTATACTATTTTAAATGTATTTTGGTACTCTCATTAAGTTGAAATGTACCAGAGGGTGAGGGTGATGGTGAGGGTTTTCTCACAGAAGAGTTGTGTGGCTTATTCGATTTAAATGTTATTTGGTGCTCTCCTTAAGTTGACATGTACCAGGTAGGTTGGGTTAGGGTTTTGGTTTTCCCATGTTAGAGTTGTGTGGCTTATACGATTTCAAATATATTTTTGTGCTCTCCATAAGTTGAAATGTACCAGGAATGTGGTATCTGGGTAGGGTTTTTCCCTTGGAACAATTGTGTGGCTTATACTATTTTAAATGTATTTTGGTACTCTCATTAAGTTGAAATGTGTACCAGGAGGTTAGGGTTAGGGTTAGGGTAAGGGTAAAAGGGTAAGGGTAAAAGGGTAAGGGTAAGGGTAAGGGTAAGGGTAAGGGTAAGGGTAAGGGTAAGGGTAAGGGTAAGGGTTAGGGTTAGGGTTAGGGTTAGGGTTAGGGTTAGGGTTAGGGTTTTCCCACAGAAGAGTTGTGTGACTTATTCGATTTTAAATGTCATTTGGTGCTCTCCTTAAGTTGACATGTACCAGGTAGGTTGGGTTAGGGTTTTGGTTTTCCCATGTTAGAGTTGTGTGGCTTATACGATTTTCAATATATTTGTGTGCTCTCCATAAGTTGAAATGTACCAGGAATGTGGTATCTGGGTAGGGTTTTCCCTTCGAACAATTGTGTGGCTTATACTATTTTAAATGTCATTTGGTACTCTCATTAAGTTGAAATGTACCAGGAGGTTAGGGTTGTTAGGGTTTTCCCACAGAAGAGTTGTGTGGCTTATTCGATTTTAAATGTCATTTTGTGCTCTCCTTAAGTTGACATGTAC
This sequence comes from Hyla sarda, assembly GCF_029499605.1. Taxonomy (NCBI): domain Eukaryota; kingdom Metazoa; phylum Chordata; class Amphibia; order Anura; family Hylidae; genus Hyla; species Hyla sarda. The sequence goes on along the minus strand of NW_026610812.1, from coordinate 102,471 downwards.
CAGGTAGGTTGGGTTAAGGTTTTGGTTTTCCCATGTTAGAGTTGTGTGGCTTATATTATTTTAAATGTATTTTGGTACTCTCATTAAGTTGAAATGTACCAGGAAGTTTTTAGGGTTTTAGGGTTTTAGGGTTTTCCCACAGCAGAGTTGTGTGGCTTATTCGATTTTAAATGTCATTTGGTGCTCTCATTAAGTTGAAATGTACCAAAGGGTTAGGGTTAGGGTGTTAGGGTTAGGGTTAGGGTGTTAGGGTTAGGGTGTTAGGGTTAGGGTTAGGGTTAGGGTTAGGGTTAGGGTTTTCCCACAGAAGAGTTGTGTGGCTTATTCGATTTTAAATGTCATTTGGTGCTCTCCTTAAGATGATATGTACCAGGTAAGTTGGGTTAGGGTTTTGGTTTTCCCATGTTAGAGTTGTGTGGCTTATACAATTTTAAATATATTTTTGTGCTCTCCATAAGTTGAAATGTATCAGGAATATGGTATCTGGGTAGGGTTTTTCCCTTGGAACAATTGTGTGGCTTATACTATTTTAAATGTATTTTGGTACTCTCATTAAGTTGAAATGTACCAGAGGGTTAGGGTTAGGGTTAGGGTTAGGGTTAGGGTTAGGGTTAGGGTTAGGGTTAGGGTTAGGGTTAGGGTTAGGGTTAGGGTTAGGGTTAGGGTTAGGGTTAGGGTTAGGGTTAGGGTTAGGGTTAGGGTTAGGGTTAGGGTTAGGGTTAGGGTTTTAGGGTTTTCCCACAGAAGAGTTGTGTGGCTTATGCGTTTTTAAATGTCAATTGGAGCTCTCCTTAAGTTGAAATGTACCAGGAATGTGGTGTCTGGGTAGGGTTTTTCCCTTGGAACAATTGTGTGGCTTATACTATTTTAAATGTATTTTGGTACTCTCATTAAGTTGAAATGTACCAGGAAGGTTTGGGTTTTCGGGTTTTCGGATTTTCCCACAGAAGAGTTGTGTGGCTTATTTGATTTTAAATGTTATTTGGTGCTCTCCTTAAGTTGACATGTACCAGGTAGGTTGGTTTAGGGTTTTGGTTTTCCCATGTTAGAGTTGTGTGGCTTATACGATTTCAAATATATTTTTGTGCTCTCCATATGTTGAAATGTACCAGGAATGTGGTATCTGGGTAGGGTTTTTCCCTTGGAACAATTGTGTGGCTTATACTATTTTAAATGTATTTTGGTACTCTCATTAAGTTGAAATGTACCAGGGGGTGGGGGTTAGGGTTAGGGTTAGGGTTAGGGTTAGGGTTAGGGTTAGGGTTAGGGTTAGGGTTAGGGTTAGGGTTTTCCCACAGTAGAGTTGTGTGGCTTATTCGATTTTAAATGTCATTTTGTGCTTTCCTTAAGTTGACATGTACCAGGTAGGTTGGGTTAGGGTTTTGGTTTTCCCATGTTAGAGTTGTGTGGCTTATATGATTTTAAATTTATTTTTGTGCTCTCCATAAGTTGAAATGTACCAGGAATGTGGTATCTGGGTAGGGTTTTCCCTTCGAACAATTGTGTGGCTTATACTATTTTAAATGTATTTTGGTACTCTCATTAAGTTGAAATGTACCAGGAGGTTAGGGTTAGGGTTAGGGTTTTCCCACAGAAGAGTTGTGTGGCTTATTTGATTTTAAATGTTATTTGGTGCTCTCCTTAAGTTGACATGTACCAGGTAGGTTGGGTTAGGGTTTTGGTTTTCCCATGTTAGAGTTGAATGGCTTATACGATTTCAAATATATTTTTGTGCTCTCCATAAGTTGAAATGTACCAGAAATGTGGTATCTGGGTAGGGTTTTTCCCTTGGAACAATTGTGTGGCTTATACTATTTTAAATGTATTTTGGTACTCTCATTAAGTTGAAATGTACCAGGAGGTTAGGGTTAGGGTTAGGGTTAGGGTTAGGGTTAGGGTTAGGGTTAGGGTTAGGGTTAGGGTTAGGGTTAGGGTTAGGGTTAGGGTTAGGGTTAGGGTTAGGGTTAGGGTTAGGGTTAGGGTTAGGGTTAGGGTTAGGGTTAGGGTTAGGGTTAGGGTTAGGGTTAGGGTTAGGGTTAGGGTTAGGGTTAGGGTTTTCCCACAGAAGAGTTGTGTGGCTTATGCGATTTTAAAAGTCATTTGGTGCTCTCCTTAAGTTGACATGAATCAGGAAGTGAGGGTGAGGGTTTTCCCACAGAAGAGTTGTGTTGCTTATACGATTTTAAATGTCATTTGGTGCTCTCCTTAAGTTAAAATGTACCAGGTAGGTTGGGTTAGGGTTTTGGTTTCCCCATGTTAGAGTTGTGTGGCTTATACGATTTTAAATATATTTTGGTGCTCTCCATAAGTTGAAATGTACTAGGAATGTGGTATCTGGGTAGGGTTTTTCCCTTGGAACAATTGTGTGGCTTATACTATTTTAAATGTATTTTGGTACTCTCATTAAGTTGAAATGTACCAGGGGTTTGGGTTTTGGGGTTTGGGTTTTGGGTTTTGGGGTTTGGGTTTTGGGGTTTGGGTTTTGGGTTTTGGGTTTTGGGTTTTGGGTTTTGGGTTTTCCCACAGAAGAGTTGTGTGGCTTATGCGATTTTAAATGTGATTTGGTGCTCTCCTTAAGTTGACATTTACCAGGTAGGTTTGGTTAGGGTTTTGGTTTTCCCATGTTAGAGTTGTGTGGCTTATACGATTTTAAATATATTTGTGTGCTCTCCATAAGTTGAAATGTACCAGGAATGTGGTATCTGGGAAGGGGTTTTTTTTTTCCATGGAACAATTGTGTGGCTTATACTATTTTAAATGTATTTTGGTACTCTCATTAAGTTGAATCGTACTAGGAAGTTAGGGTTAGGGTTTTAGGGTTTTCCCACAGAAGAGTTGTGTGGCTTATTCGATTTTAAATGTCATTGCAGAACAAAATCTATCTATCTTTACTACACATGGATTTATGGGAGAGCCCGACCCCACCCCCTGCACACTAGAAAAGGAACACACAGAGGGGTCTATACCAACCACTAGCACTTATGCAGAAAAAACAAGGGAAGTAACAGGTAGAACTACCCCAGTTACTACACAACAAACAGAACACAATCTCACCATACAAAATAGATATTCATCCCTATCAGAGATTGAAATAAGTGCTACAATGACCCCTAAATATGTGGACAAAACGGGAGCCACAAGACCTAAAGACAAAACATCTAAACTCCCTAATATACATAAAAAACAGTAAATCATATTTTTTTTCAAAAACGAGGCCCAAACAAAGAAAGCGAGGCACAAGGGGAGGGAAACTCACCAAAAAAAAAGACAAAATCAAACTCAGAAGAAAACACACAACAACCAGAGCAACATTAAAAAATCTATAACTTAAGCAAATATGCTTTATCCTCAGGGGAAGAAAAACTAATACAGAAAGGCCCAAAATTCGCACCAACAAGTACTTTAAACAAATTTGAGGCCTACATAGGCTTAAAGAAGTTCATGAGAAATCTCACATTGAAGAAGTTCTTCATGAAAAATCCTCAAATTCACCCCAAATCATCCCCATGCACCAATTATAAACCCACCACCCTTAAAAAGAAATCCAAGTTTTTTTCCACGTAACGAATATTCTGAATCCATGCATGCTTTTGAGAGCATGGTTTCGAATGATTTAAGAAAAATGAAAATAAACACTAAATACCAGAAACAAAACCTTACTATACAGGAACAAAGGGCCATAAAATCTTTACAAGTCAACCATAACATCATCATTCGTCCGGCCGATAAGGGAGGGAGTCATTTTGGACTACAACATGTACCTCGGGGAGTGTGTATGCCTGTTGGGGGACACTAAAACTTATGTCCCACTAAGAACAGATCCTACAGATAAATATCGCAAGGAATTAGACCAACTAATAAAAACAGGCACACAGAAGAGCATTCTCTCTAATCAGGAAGCAAATTTTATTACAACACCAACACCTAGAATCCCCATTTTTTATCAAATTCCTAAAATCCACAAGACCTTACACAACCCTGCCAGACGACCAATAGTTTCGGGAATAGGTTGCCTAACAGCTAACCTATCCAAGTATATAGACATCCACCTACAACCATGTGTTGCACAGTTACCGGCTTACCTCAAGGACACGGCACATGTGTTGGAAATTTTACGTACCATTAAATGGAAGGACCATTTCATTATAGGAACCTGTGACATTACTTCGCTCTACACGATAATTGAGCATCAAAAAGGTAGACAGGCATCCGAACATTTTTTAAGAAGAGCAGGCAATATGCCAGAAGCACAGATCCAATACATTGGAGATTGTATTAGCTTCATACTCGAGAACTATTTTAAATATGAAGATACGTTTTTTAATCAGAAATGGGGTACCGCCATGGGGACGAGGTTCGCGCCCAGTTATTCCAACCTATACGAGGCCCTCTGGGAGGAAAATCACATCTACCCAGGGGGCCATCTTGGCGCGGGCCTCGTCCTATGGCGGAGATTCATAGATGATGTGCTTTTTATTTGGGAAGGAGAATTAGAGAGTCTCACATTATTTTTAAATAATATTAATAAAAATGATTTCTTTTTAAACTTTACCTCATCACATAGCCAGACCTCGGTCAACTTTTTAGATTTGAGCATTAATATTACTGATAATCAGATCCACACTCACACCTACAGCAAGTCAACCGACAGTAATAGCCTTATCCGGATAGATAGTTGTAATTTTCCAATCTGGCTCCAAAACATTCCACGTAGCCAATTTCTACGACTCCGCAGGAACTGCTCACAAATTGAACAGTATGACCAAGAGGCATCCCTGTTGAAGGATAAATGTATCAGCAAAGGATACCAAATATCAGCACTAAATAAAACACAACAAGAAGTTCGCCTGATGAATAGGGATCACCTTATTTCGAAAACTTCAGAAACCAACTCAAACTGTACAGTGGAAACCTTGAGTCCAAAATTTAAAATCCCTATCATTACCCAATATTCTAATCAGAGCTTCCAGTTTCGTAAAATCATCAAACGTCACTGGAACCTCTTATTCAATAACAATATAATAGGAGATCGTATCCCACGCCTTCCCTTTTTTGTACACAGAAGGGCAAATAATGTGGGCAACCAAATAGCGCCCACGGTTAAACAAATAATAAAAAATGAGAGTGCAAAAACTTGATCTAAAAACTTTCTTCCAATGAAAAAAGATTTTTAACCGTGCAAACAGTGCACTGCTTGCAAAACAATGAATGTTTGCACACCTATATTAGAAGTGGAAAATAAATGGGAAAAAAAACAATATAAAATCAGAGAACATATTCATTGTAAGAGTAAAGGGGTCATTTATGCCATTCGTTGCCCCTGTAATAAAATATATATTGGCCGTACAAAAAGACAGCTGAGTGTGAGAATAAAGGAACACATTTATAACATCAGGAGGGGTTATGATGGACATCCTCTGTCAATTCCCTATAAAAACATACATAACATGGCCATCACAGGATCCACATTCTTTGGATTGGAAAAAGTTGCCCCCCATTGGAGGGGAGGCAACTATATTGCTCAATTATCTAAAACTGAATCAAAATGGATTTTTTTATTTTAATTCACTTGCCCCCCACGGATTAAATGTTGATTTTGAACTATATGGATTCCTGCAAGAATAAGAAACACAAGAAACGCATTCATTCTTATCTCTGGGAGGCATGGAAAAACCTCTCTTTTTCATGCTTCCAGACAGAAAAGAGTTAACTGGTGACGTGTGCAGGCTGCATAAAAGAAATCAGTGTACCCATAATGCGCACTCCCGAGGAAGGAAACCGTTTGTTTTCCGAAACGCGTTGAGAGCATTTTTGGACTTCCACAGCCACCATAGTGACGTCACTATTGCTAGGAACATCGAGCAACCCGGAAGCCGGAAGCAGTTTGGTAGAGATGCCACCGGCCGGGGCGATACTCCCACTGCACACACGCTACAGTTTAAACTCCTGAAGTCCTGGATCTCACAGCAGGAACCTTCTCTACAGTAACAGGTACCAACTCGGTTAATCCTGGAACTTTAAGCACCATTGGCGGTGCGAACGGACTATTGTTTTGCTCTATTTAAGTTTGACTCCTTCTTTCAGTTTGCGTGACCGGGCTGTATTTCAGCCACAACATTGCGCCATTTGCCGTATCTTTCACCATTGTAATCAGCTCCGCTGGTGCTAATTTAGAGGTATATTGCCGATCACTGTGCAACAGCAGTACTATCCCTATGCATTATACCTTTATTTGTTAACAAGTTACCTTCATTGTCCCTCCCCTCTTGCAGCACCCCCTGTGAAAACACAGCAAAAAGCCACCAACTTTTCTCTACCTCACTTTTACAGTTCAAGAACGCTGATACAACTCAGGTACGTTTTACTATTATTATTAGTTAAGTCCCCCTCAGCGCACACTATACATATAGTTTGATTGTATCTTCCCCCTTTAATACCTACAGGGAAAGGTATTTCTAGTGTTGCAGCTGAGCGGGCATTCCATGAGAGCTTTGGTGCAGCGCTAGTGAATTATATCATTGTACGATTTTAAATGTGATTTGGTGCTCTCCTTAAGTTGACATGTACCAGGTAGGTTGGGTTAGGGTTTTGGTATTCCCCATGTTAGAGTTGTGTGGCTTATATGATTTTAAATTTATTTTTGTGCTCTTCATAAGTTGAAATGTACCAGGAATGTGGTATCTGGGTAGGGTTTTTCCCATAGAACAAATGTGTGGCTTATATTATTTTAAATGTATTTTGGTACTCTCATTAAGTTGAAATGTACCAGAGGGTTTGGGGTTTTGGGTTTTTTTTCTCAGAGAAGAGCTGTGTGGCTTATTCGATTTTAAATGTCATTTGGTGCTCTCCTTAAGTTGACATGTACCAGGTAGGTTGGGGTTTGGGTTTGGGCTAGGGTTTTCCCACAGAAGAGTTGTGTGGCTTATTTGATTTTAAATGTCATTTGGTGCTCTCCTTAAGTTTAAATGTACCAGGAAGTTAGGTTTAGGGTTTTCCCACAGAAGAGTTATGTGGCTTATATGATTTTAAATGTCATTTGGTGTTCTCCTTAAGTTAAAATATAACAGGTAGGTTGGGTTAGGGTTTTGGTTTCCCCATGTTAGAGTTGTGTGGCTTATACGGTTTTAAATTTCATTTGGTGCTCTCCTTAAGTTGACATGTACCAGGTAGGTTGGGTTAGGGTTTTGGTTTTCCTATGTTAGATTTGTGTGGCTTATACGATTTTAAATTTATTTTTGTGCTCTCCATCAGTTAAAATGTACCAGGAATGTGGTATCTGGGTAGGGTTTTTCCCATAGAACAAATGTGTGGCTTATACTATTTTAAATGTATTTTTGTACTCTCATTAAGTTGAAATGTACCAGGAAGTTAGGGTTAGGGTTAGGGTTAGGGTTAGGGTTAGGGTTAGGGTTAGGGTTAGGGTTAGGGTTAGGGTTAGGGTTAGGGTTAGGGTTAGGGTTAGGGTTAGGGTTAGGGTTAGGGTTAGGGTTAGGGTTAGGGTTAGGGTTAGGGTTAGGGTTAGGGTTAGGGTTAGGGTTAGGGTTTTCCCACAGAAGAGTTGTGTGGCTTATGCGATTTTAAATGTCGTTTGGTGCTCTCCTTAATTTGACATGCACCAGGTAGGTTGGGTTAGGGTTTTGGTTTTCCCATGTTAGAGTTGTGTGGCGTATATGATTTTAAATTTATTTTTGTGCTCTCCATAAGTTGAAATGTACCGGGAATGTGGTATCTGGGTACGATTTTCCCATAGAACAAATGTGTGGCCTAGACTATTTTAAAAGTATTTTGATACTCTCATCAAGTTGAAATGTAACAGGAAGGTAGGGTTAGGGTTTTTAGGGTTTTAGGTTTTTTTTTCTCAGAGAAGAGTTGTTTGGCTTATTCGATTTTAAATGTCATTTCGTGCTCTCCTTAAGTTGAAATGTACCAGGAAGTTGTGGTTAGGGTTAGGGTTAGGGTTAGGGTTAGGGTTAGGGTTAGGGTTAGGGTTAGGGTTAGGGTTAGGGTTAGGGTTAGGGTTAGGGTTAGGGTTAGGGTTAGGGTTAGGGTTTTCCCACAGAAGAGTTGTGTGGCTTATGCGATTTTAAAATTTCAATTGGAGCTCTCCTTAAGTTGAAATGTACCAGGAATGTGGTATCTGGGTAGGGTTTTTCCCTTGGAACAATTGTGTGGCTTATACTATTTGAAATGTATTTTGGTACTCTCATTAAGTTGAAATGTACCAGGAGGTTAGGGTTAGGGTTAGGGTTAGGGTTAGGGTTAGGGTTAGGGTTAGGGTTAGGGTTAGGGTTAGGGTTAGGGTTAGGGTTAGGGTTAGGGTTAGGGTTAGGGTTAGGGTTAGGGTTTTCCCACAGAAGAGTTGTGTGGCTTATTCGATTTTAAATGTTATTTGGTGCTCTCCTTAAGTTGACATGTACCAGGTAGGTTGGGTTAGGGTTTTGGTTTTCCCATGTTAGAGTTGTGTGGCTTATACGATTTCAAATATATTTTTGTGCTCTCCATAAGTTGAAATGTACCAGGAATGTGGTATCTGGGTAGGGATTTTCCCTTGGAACAATTGTGTGGCTTATACTATTTTAAATGTATTTTGGTACTCTCATTAAGTTGAAATGTACCAGGAGGTTAGGGTTAGGGTTGAGGTTAGGGTTAGGGTTAGGGTTAGGGTAAGGGTAAGGGTAAGGGTAAGGGTAAGGGTAAGGGTAAGGGTAAGGGTTAGGGTTAGGGTTAGGGTTAGGGTTAGGGTTAGGGTTAGGGTTAGTACTCTCATTAGGGTTGGTACTCTCATTAAGTTGAAATGTACCAGGAAGTTTTTAGGGTTTTAGGGTTTTAGGGTTTTCCCACAGAAGAGTTGTGTGGCTTATTCGATTTTAAATGTCATTTGGTGCTCTCATTAAGTTGAAATGTACCAAAGGGTTAGGGTTAGGGTTAGGGTTTTCCCACAGAAGAGTTGTGTGGCTTATGCGATTTTAAATGTCAATTGGAGCTCTCCTTAAGTTGAAATGTACCAGGAATGTGGTATCTGGGTAGGGTTTTTCCCTTGGAACAATTGTGTGGCTTATACTATTTTAAATGTATTTTGGTACTCTCATTAAGTTGAAATGTACCAGGAAGTTTAGGGTTAGGGTTAGGGTTAGGGTTAGGGTTAGGGTTAGGGTTAGGGTTAGGGTTTACCCACAGAAGAGTTGTGTGGCTTATGCGATTTTAAATGTCAATTGTAGCTCTCCTTAAGTTGAAATGTACCAGGAATGTGGTATCTGGGTAGGGTTTTTCCCTTGGAACAATTGTGTGGCTTATACTATTTTAAATGTATTTTGGTACTCTCATTAAGTTTAAATGTACCAGGAAGATAGGGTTAGGGTTAGGGTTAGGGTTGGGGTTGGGGTTGAGGTTGAGGTTAGGGTTAGGGTTAGGGTTAGGGTTAGGGTTAGGGTTAGGGTTAGGGTTAGGGTTAGGGTTAGGGTTAGGGTTAGGGTTAGGGTTAGGGTTAGGGTTAGGGTTAGGGTTAGGGTTAGGGTTTTCCCACAGAAGAGTTGTGTGGCTTATGCGATTTTAAAATTTCAATTGGAGCTCGCCTTAAGTTGAAATGTACCAGGAATGTGGTATCTGGGTAGGGTTTTTCCCGTGGAACAATTGTGTGGCTTATACTATTTTAAATGTATTTTGGTACTCTCATTAAGTTGAAATGTACCAGGAAGTTTAGGGTTAGGGTTAGGGTTAGGGGTAGGGTTAGGGTTAGGGTTAGGGTTTTCCCACAGAAGAGTTGTGTGGCTTATGCGATTTTAAATGTCAATTGGAGCTCTCCTTAAGTTGAAATGTACCAGGAATGTGGTATCTGGGTAGGGTTTTTCCCTTGGAACAATTGTGTGGCTTATACTATTTTAAATGTATTTTGGTACTCTCATTAAGTTTAAATGTACCAGGAAGATAGGGTTAGGGTTAGGGTTAGGGTTAGGGTTAGGGTTAGGGTTAGGGTTAGGGTTAGGGTTAGGGTTAGGGTTAGGGTTAGGGTTAGGGTTAGGGTTAGGGTTAGGGTTAGGGTTAGGGTTAGGGTTAGGGTTTTCCCACAGAAGAGTTGTGTGGCTTATGCGATTTTAAATGTCAATTGGAGCTCTCCTTAAGTTGAAATGTACCAGGAATGTGGTATCTGGGTAGGGTTTTTCCCTTGGAACAATTGTGTGGCTTATACTATTTTAAATGTATTTTGGTACTCTCATTAAGTTGAAATGTACCAGGAAGATAGGGTTAGGGTTAGGGTTAGGGTTAGGGTTAGGGTTAGGGTTAGGGTTAGGGTTAGGGTTAGGGTTAGGGTTAGGGTTAGGGTTAGGGTTAGGGTTAGGGTTAGGGTTAGGGTTAGGGTTAGGGTTAGGGTTAGGGTTAGGGTTAGGGTTAGGGTTTTCCCACAGAAGAGTTGTGTGGCTTATTCGATTTTAAATGTTATTTGGTGCTCTCCTTAAGTTGACATGTACCAGGTAGGTTGGGTTAGGGTTTTGGTTTTCCCATGTTAGAGTTGTGTGGCTTATACGATTTCAAATATATTTTTGTGCTCTCCATAAGTTGAAATGTACCAGGAATGTGGTATCTGGGTAGGGTTAGGGTTAGGGTTAGGGTTAGGGTTAGGGTTAGGGTTAGGGTTAGGGTTAGGGTTAGTACTCTCATTAGGGTTGGTACTCTCATTAAGTTGAAATGTACCAGGAAGTTTTTAGGGTTTTAGGGTTTTAGGGTTTTAGGAATGTGGTATCTGGGTAGGGTTTTTCCCTTGGAACAATTGTGTGGCTTATACTATTTTAAATGTATTTTGGTACTCTCATTAAGTTGAAATGTACCAGGAAGATAGGGTTAGGGTTAGGGTTAGGGTTAATGTTAGGGTTAGGGTTAGGGTTAGGGTTAGGGTTAGGGTTAGGGTTAGGGTTAGGGTTAGGGTTAGGGTTAGGGTTAGGGTTAGGGTTAGGGTTAGGGTTAGGGTTAGGGTTAGGGTTAGGGTTAGGGTTAGGGTTAGGGTTAGGGTTAGGGTTAGGGTTAGGGTTAGGGTTAGGGTTTTCCCACAGAAGAGTTGTGTGGCTTATGCGATTTTAAAATTTCAATTGGAGCTCTCCTTAAGTTGAAATGTACCAGGAATGTGGTATCTGGGTAGGGTTTTTCCCTTGGAACAATTGTGTGGCTTATACTATTTGAAATGTATTTTGGTACTCTCATTAAGTTGAAATGTACCAGGAGGGTTAGGGTTAGGGTTTTCCCACAGAAGAGTTGTGTGGCTTATTCGATTTTAAATGTTATTTGGTGCTCTCCTTAAGTTGACATGTACCAGGTAGGTTGGGTTAGGGTTTTGGTTTTCCCATGTTAGAGTTGTGTGGCTTATATGATTTTAAATTTATTTTTGTGCTCTCCATAAGTTGAAATGTACCAGGAATGTGGTATCTGGGTAGGGTTTTTCCCATAGAAGAGTTGTGTGGCTTATGTGATTTTAAATGTCATTTGGTGCTCTCCTTACGTTAAAAGTACCAGGTAGGTTGGGTTAGGGTTTTGGTTTCCCCATGTTAGAGTTGTGTGGCTTATACGATTTCAAATATATTTTTGTGCTCTCCATAAGTTGAAATGTACCAGGAATGTGGTATCTGGGTAGGGTTTTTCCCTTGGAACAATTGTGTGGCTTATACTATTTTAAATGTATTTTGGTACTCTCATTAAGTTGAAATGTACCAGGAGGTTAGGGTTAGGGTTAGGGTTAGGGTTAGGGTTAGGGTTAGGGTTAGGGTTAGGGTTAGGGTTAGGGTTAGGGTTAGGGTTAGGGTTAGGGTTAGGGTTAGGGTTAGGGTTAGGGTTAGGGTTAGGGTTAGGGTTAGGGTTTTCCCACAGAAGAGTTGTGTGGCTTATGCGATTTTAAATGTCAATTGGAGCTCTCCTTAAGTTGAAATGTACCAGCAATGTGGTATCTGGGTAGGGTTTTTCCCTTGGAACAATTGTGTGGCTTATACTATTTTAAATGTATTTTGGTACTCTCATTAAGTTGAAATGTACCAGGAAGTTAGGGTTAGGGTTAGGGTTAGGGTTAGGGTTAGGGTTAGGGTTAGGGTTAGGGTTAGGGTTAGGGTTAGGGTTAGGGTTAGGGTTAGGGTTAGGGTTAGGGTTAGGGTTAGGGTTAGGGTTAGGGTTAGGGTTAGGGTTAGGGTTAGGGTTTTCCCACAGAAGAGTTGTGTGGCTTATTCGATTTTAAATGTTATTTGGTGCTCTCCTTAAGTTGACATGTACCAGGTAGGTTGGGTTAGGGTTTTGGTTTTCCCATGTTAGAGTTGTGTGGCTTATACGATTTCAAATATATTTTTGTGCTCTCCATAAGTTGAAATGTACCAGGAATGTGGTATCTGGGTAGGGATTTTCCCTTGGAACAATTGTGTGGCTTATACTATTTTAAATGTATTTTGGTACTCTCATTAAGTTGAAATGTACCAGGAGGTTAGGGTTAGGGTTAGGGTTAGGGTAAGGGTAGGGGTAAGGGTAAGGGTAAGGGTTAGGGTTAGGGTTAGGGTTAGGGTTAGGGTTAGGGTTAGGGTTAGGGTTAGGGTTAGGGTTAGGGTTAGGGTTAGGGTTAGGGTTAGTACTCTCATTAGGGTTGGTACTCTCATTAAGTTGAAATGTACCAGGAAGTTTTTAGGGTTTTAGGGTTTTAGGGTTTTCCCACAGAAGAGTTGTGTGGCTTATTCGATTTTAAATGTCATTTGGTGCTCTCATTAAGTTGAAATGTACCAAAGGGTTAGGGTTAGGGTTAGGGTTTTCCCAAAGAAGAGTTGTGTGGCTTATGCGATTTTAAATGTCAATTGGAGCTCTCCTTAAGTTGAAATGTACCAGGAATGTGGTATCTGGGTAGGGTTTTTCCCTTGGAACAATTGTGTGGCTTATACTATTTTAAATGTATTTTGGTACTCTCATTAAGTTGAAATGTACCAGGAAGATAGGGTTAGGGTTAGGGTTAGGGTTAGGGTTAGGGTTAGGGTTAGGGTTAGGGTTAGGGTTAGGGTTAGGGTTAGGGTTAGGGTTAGGGTTAGGGTTAGGGTTAGGGTTAGGGTTAGGGTTAGGGTTAGGGTTAGGGTTAGGGTTAGGGTTAGGGTTAGGGTTAGGGTTAGGGTTAGGGTTTTCCCACAGAAGAGTTGTGTGGCTTATGCAATTTTAAATGTCAATTGGAGCTCTCCTTAAGTTGAAATGTACCAGGAATGTGGTATCTGGGTAGGGTTTTTCCCTTGGAACAATTGTGTGGCTTATACTATTTTAAATGTATTTTGGTACTCTCATTAAGTTGAAATGTACCAGGAAGATAGGGTCAGGGTCAGGGTCAGGGTCAGGGTCAGGGTCAGGGTTAGGGTTTTCCCACAGAAGAGTTGTGTGGCTTATGCGATTTTAAATGTCAATTGGAGCTCTCCTTAAGTTGAAATGTACCAGGAATGGGGTATCTGGGTAGGGTTTTTCCCTTGGAACAATTGTGTGGCTTATACTATTTGAAATGTATTTTGGTACTCTCATTAAGTTGAAATGTACCAGGAAGTTTAGGGTTAGGGTTAGGGTTAGGGTTAGGGTTAGGGTTAGGGTTAGGGTTAGGGTTAGGGTTAGGGTTAGGGTTAGGGTTAGGGTTAGGGTTAGGGTTAGGGTTAGGGTTAGGGTTAGGGTTAGGGTTAGGGTTAGGGTTAGGGTTAGGGTTTTCCCACAGAAGAGTTGTATGGCTTATTCGATTTTAAATGTTATTTGGTGCTCTCCTTAAGTTGACATGTACCAGGTAGGTTGGGTTAGGGTTTTGGTTTTCCCATGTTAGAGTTGTGTGGCTTATACGATTTCAAATATATTTTTGTGCTCTCCATAAGTTGAAATGTACCAGGAATGTGGTATCTGGGTAGGGATTTTCCCTTGGAACAATTGTGTGGCTTATACTATTTTAAATGTATTTTGGTACTCTCATTAAGTTGAAATGTACCAGGAGGTTAGGGTTAGGGTTAGGGTTGAGGTTAGGGTTAGGGTTAGGGTAAGGGTAAGGGTAAAAGGGTAAGGGTAAGGGTTAGGGTTAGGGTTAGGGTTAGTACTCTCATTAGGGTTGGTACTCTCATTAAGTTGAAATGTACCAGGAAGTTTTTAGGGTTTTAGGGTTTTAGGGTTTTCCCACAGAAGAGTTGTGTGGCTTATTCGATTTTAAATGTCATTTGGTGCTCTCATTAAGTTGAAATGTACCAAAGGGTTAGGGTTAGGGTTAGGGTTTTCCCACAGAAGAGTTGTGTGGCTTATGCGATTTTAAATGTCAATTGGAGCTCTCCTTAAGTTGAAATGTACCAGGAATGTGGTATCTGGGTAGGGTTTTTCCCTTGGAACAATTGTGTGGCTTATACTATTTTAAATGTATTTTGGTACTCTCATTAAGTTGAAATGTACCAGGAAGATAGGGTTAGGGTTAGGGTTAGGGTTAGGGTTAGGGTTAGGGTTAGGGTTAGGGTTAGGGTTAGGGTTAGGGTTAGGGTTAGGGTTAGGGTTAGGGTTAGGGTTAGGGTTAGGGTTAGGGTTAGGGTTAGGGTTAGGGTTAGGGTTAGGGTTTTCCCACAGAAGAGTTGTGTGGCTTATGCGATTTTAAATGTCAATTGGAGCTCTCCTTAAGTTGAAATGTACCAGAAATGTGGTATCTGGGTAGGGTTTTTCCCTTGGAACAATTGTGTGGCTTATACTATTTTAAATGTATTTTGGTACTCTCATTAAGTTGAAATGTACCAGGAAGATAGGGTTAGGGTTAGGGTTAGGGTTAGGGTTAGGGTTAGGGTTAGGGTTAGGGTTAGGGTTAGGGTTAGGGTTAGGGTTAGGGTTAGGGTTAGGGTTAGGGTTAGGGTTAGGGTTAGGGTTAGGGTTAGGGTTAGGGTTAGGGTTAGGGTTAGGGTTAGGGTTAGGGTTAGGGTTTTCCCACAGAAGAGTTGTGTGGCTTATGCAATTTTAAATGTCAATTGGAGCT
>NW_026610812.1:65000-85000 GCF_029499605.1 Hyla sarda | reverse complement strand
GGTTTTTCCCTTGGAACAATTGTGTGGCTTATACTATTTTAAATGTA
Source organism: Hyla sarda (assembly GCF_029499605.1). NCBI lineage: Eukaryota > Metazoa > Chordata > Amphibia > Anura > Hylidae > Hyla > Hyla sarda. The sequence continues at coordinate 84,953 of NW_026610812.1, read as the reverse complement.
TTTTGGTACTCTCATTAAGTTGAAATGTACCAGGAAGGTTAGGGTTTGGGTTTTGGGGGTTTTCCCACAGAAGAGTTGTGTGGCTTATTCGATTTTAAATGTTATTTGGTGCTCTCCTTAAGTTGACATGTACCAGGTAGGTTGGGTTAGGGATTTGGTTTTCCCATGATAAAGTTGTGTGGCTTATACGATTTCAAATATATTTTTGTGCTCTCCATAAGTTGAAATGTACCAGGAATGTGGTATCTGGGTAGGGTTTTTCCCTTGGAACAATTGTGTGGCTTATACTATTTTAAATGTATTTTGGTACTCTCATTAAGTTGAAATGTACCAGGAGGTTAGGGTTAGGGTTAGGGTTAGGGTTAGGGTTAGGGTTAGGGTTAGGGTTAGGGTTAGGGTTAGGGTTAGGGTTAGGGTTAGGGTTAGGGTTAGGGTTAGGGTTAGGGTTAGGGTTAGGGTTAGGGTTAGGGTTAGGGTTAGGGTTAGGGTTAGGGTTAGGGTTAGGGTTTTCCCACAGTAGAGTTGTGTGGCTTATTCGATTTTAAATGTCATTTTTTGCTTTCCTTAAGTTGACATGTACCAGGTAGGTTGGGTTAGGGTTTTGGTTTTTCCATGTTAGAGTTGTGTGGCTTATATGATTTTAAATTTATTTTTGTGCTCTCCATAAGTTGAAATGTACCAGGAATGTGGTATCTGGGTAGGGTTTCTCCCGTAGAAGAGTTGTGTGGCTTATGCGATTTTAAATGTCATTTGGTGCTCTCCTTAAGTTAAAAGTACCAGGTAGGTTGGGTTAGGGTTTTGGTTTCCCCATGTTAGAGTTGTGTGGCTTGTACGATTTTAAATATATTTTGGTGCTCTCCATAAGTTGAAATGTACCAGGAATGTGGTATCTGGGTAGGGTTTTTCCCTTGGAACAATTGTGTGGCTTATATTATTTTAAATGTATTTTAGTACTCTCATTAAGTTGAAATGTACCAGGAGGTTAGGGTTAGGGTCAGGGTTAGGGTCAGGGTTAGGGTCAGGGTTAGGGTCAGGGTTAGGGTTTTCCCACAGAAGAGTTGTGTGGCTTATTTGATTTTAAATGTCATTTGGTGCTCTCCTTAAGTTGACATGTACCAGGTAGGTTGGGTTAGGGTTTTGGTTTTCCCATGTTAGAGTTGTGTGGCTTATACGATTTTCAATATATTTGTGTGCTCTCCATAAGTTGAAATGTACCAGGAATGTGGTATCTGGGTAGGGTTTTCCCTTCGAACAATTGTGTGGCTTATACTATTTTAAATGTATTTTGGTCCTCTCATTAAGTTGAAATGTACCAGGAGGTTAGGGTTAGGGTTAGGGTTTTCCCACAGAAGAGTTGTATGGCTTATTCGATTTTAAATGTCATTTTGGGCTCTCCTTAAGTTGACATGTACCAGGTAGGTTGGGTTAAGGTTTTGGTTTTCCCACGTTAGAGTTGTGTGGCTTATATGATTTTAAATTTATTTTTGTGCTCTCCATAAGTTGAAATGTACCAGGAATGTGGTATCTGAGTAGGGTTTTTCCCTTGGAACAATTGTGTGGCTTATATTATTTTAAATGTATTTTGGTACTCTCATTAAGTTGAAATGTACCAGGAAGTTTTTAGGGTTTTAGGGTTTTCCTACAGAAGAGTTGTGTGGCTTATTCGATTTTAAATGTCATTTGGTGCTCTCATTAAGTTGAAATGTACCAAAGGGTTAGGGTTAGGGTTTTCCCACAGAAGAGTTGTGTGGCTTATGCGATTTTAAATGTCTATTGGAGCTCTCCTTAAGTTGAAATGTACCAGGAATGTGGTATCTGGGTAGGGTTTTTCCCTTGGAACAATTGTGTGGCTTATACTATTTTAAATGTATTTTGGTACTCTCATTAAGTTGAAATGTACCAGGAAGATAGGGTTAAGGGTAAGGGATAGGGTTAGGGTTAAGGGTTAGGGTTAAGGGTTAGGGTTAGGGCTAGGGCTAGGGCTAGGGCTAGGGCTAGGGCTAGGGCTAGGGCTAGGGCTAGGGTTAGGGTTAGGGTTTTCCCACAGAAGAGTTGTGTGGCTTATGCGATTTTAAATGTCAATTGGAGCTCTCCTTAAATTGAAATGTACCAGGAATGTGGTGTCTGGGTAGGGTTTTTCCCTTGGAACAATTGTGTGGCTTATACTATTTTAAATGTATTTTGGTACTCTCATTAAGTTGAAATGTACCAGGAAGGTTAGGGTTAGGGTTAGGGTTAGGGTTAGGGTTAGGGTTAGGGTTAGGGTTAGGTCTTAGGGTTAGGGTTAGGGTTAGGGTTAGGGTTTTCCCACAGAAGAGTTGTGTGGCTTATTCGATTTTAAATGTCATTTGGTGCTCTCCTTAAGTTGACATGTACCAGGTAGGTTGGGTTAGGGTTTTGGTTTTCCCATGTTAGAGTTGTGTGGCTTATACGATTTTCAATATATTTGTGTGCTCTCCATAAGTTGAAATGTACCAGGAATGTGGTATCTGGGTAGGGTTTTCCCTTCGAACAATTGTGTGGCTTATACTATTTTAAATGTATTTTGGTACTCTCATTAAGTTGAAATGTACCAGGAGGTTAGGGTTTGGGTTAGGGTTTTCCCACAGAAAAGTTGTGTGGCTTATTCGATTTTAAATGTCATTTTGGGCTCTCCTTAAGTTGACATGTACCAGGTAGGTTGGGTTAAGGTTTTAGTTTTCCCACGTTAAAGTTGTGTGGCTTATATGATTTTAAATTTATTTTTGTGCTCTCCATAAGTTGAAATGTACCAGGAATGTGGTATCTGGGTAGGGTTTTTCCCTTGGAACAATTGTGTGGCTTATATTATTTTAAATGTATTTTGGTACTCTCATTAAGTTGAAATGTACCAGGAAGTTTTTAGGGTTTTAGGGTTTTCCCACAGAAGAGTTGTGTGGCTTATTCGATTTTAAATGTCATTTGGTGCTCTCATTAAGTTGAAATGTACCAAAGGGTTAGGGTTAGGGTTAGGGTTTTCCCACAGAAGAGTTGTGTGGCTTATGCGATTTTAAATGTCAATTGGAGCTCTTCTTAAGTTGAAATGTACCAGGAATGTGGTATCTGGGTAGGGTTTTTCCCTTGGAACAATTGTGTGGCTTATACTATTTTAAATGTATTTTGGTACTCTCATTAAGTTGAAATGTACCAGGAAGATAGGGTTAGGGTTAGGGTTAGGGTTAGGGTTAGGGTTAGGGTTAGGGTTAGGGTTAGGGTTAGGGTTAGGGTTAGGGTTAGGGTTAGGGTTAGGGTTAGGGTTAGGGTTAGGGTTAGGGTTAGGGTTAGGGTTAGGGTTAGGGTTAGGGTTTTCCCACAGAAGAGTTGTGTGGCTTATTCGATTTTAAATGTTTATTGGTGCTCTCCTTAAGTTGACATGTACCAGGTAGGTTGGGTTAGGGTTTTGGTTTTCCCATGTTAGAGTTGTGTGGCTTATACGATTTCAAATATATTTTTGTTCTCTCCATAAGTTGAAATGTACCAGGAATGTGGTATCTGGGTAGGGATTTTCCCTTGGAACAATTGTGTGGCTTATACTATTTTAAATGTATTTTGGTACTCTCATTAAGTTGAAATGTACCAGGAGGTTAGGGTTAGGGTTAGGGTTAGGGTTAGGGTTAGGGTTAGGGTTAGGGTTAGGGTTAGGGTTAGGGTTAGGGTTAGGGTTAGGGTTAGGGTTAGGGTTAGGGTTAGGGTTAGGGTTAGGGTTAGGGTTAGGGTTAGGGTTAGGGTTAGGGTTAGGGTTAGGGTTAGGGTTTTCCCACAGTAGAGTTGTGTGGCTTATTCGATTTTAAATGTCATTTTTTGCTTTCCTTAAGTTGACATGTACCAGGTAGGTTGGGTTAGGGTTTTGGTTTTTCCATGTTAGAGTTGTGTGGCTTATATGATTTTAAATTTATTTTTGTGCTCTCCATAAGTTGAAATGTACCAGGAATGTGGTATCTGGGTAGGGTTTTTCCCTTGGAACAATTGTGTGGCTTATACTATTTTAAATGTATTTTGGTACTCTCATTAAGTTGAAATGTACCAGGAAGGTTAGGGTTAGGGTTAGGGTTAGGGTTAGGGTTAGGGTTAGGGTTAGGGTTAGGGTTAGGGTTAGGGTTAGGGTTAGGGTTAGGGTTAGGGTTAGGGTTAGGGTTAGGGTTTTCCCACAGAAGAGTTGTGTGGCTTATTCGATTTTAAATGTCATTTGGTGCTCTCCTTAAGTTGACATGTACCAGGTAGGTTGGGTTAAGGTTTTGGCTTTCCCACGTTAGAGTTGTGTGGCTTATATGATTTTAAATTTATTTTTGTGCTCTCCATAAGTTGAAATGTACCAGGAATGTGGTATCTGGGTAGGGTTTTTCCCTTGGAACAATTGTGTGGCTTATATTATTTTAAATGTATTTTGGTACTCTCATTAAGTTGAAATGTACCAGGAAGATAGGGTTAGGGTTAGGGTTAGGGTTTTAGGGTTAGGGTTTTAGGGTTAGGGTTAGGGTTAGGGTTAGGGTTAGGGTTAGGGTTAGGGTTAGGGTTAGGGTTAGGGTTAGGGTTAGGGTTAGGGTTAGGGTTAGGGTTAGGGTTAGGGTTAGGGTTAGGGTTAGGGTTTTCCCACAGAAGAGTTGTGTGGCTTATTCGATTTTAAATGTCATTTGGTGCTCTCCTTAAGTTGACATGTACCAGGTAGGTTGGGTTAAGGTTTTGGTTTTCCCACGTTAGAGTTTTGTGGCTTATATGATTTTAAATTTATTTTTGTGCTCTCCATAAGTTGAAATGTACCAGGAATGTGGTATCTGGGTAGGGTTTTTCCCTTGGAACAATTGTGTGGCTTATATTATTTTAAATGTATTTTGGTACTCTCATTAAGTTGAAATGTACCAGGAAGTTTTTAGGGTTTTAGGGTTTTAGGGTTTTCCCACAGAAGGGTTGTGTGGCTTATTCGATTTTAAATGTCATTTGGTGCTCTCATTAAGTTGAAATATACCATAGGGTTAGGGTTAGGGTTAGGGTTAGGGTTAGGGTTAGGGTTAGGGTTAGGGTTTTCCCACAGAAGAGTTGTGTGGCTTATTCGATTTTAAATGTCATTTGGTGCTCTCCTTAAGTTGACATGTACCAGGTAGGTTGGGTTAAGGTTTTGGTTTTCCCACGTTAGAGTTTTGTGGCTTATATGATTTTAAATTTATTTTTGTGCTCTCCATAAGTTGAAATGTACCAGGAATGTGGTATCTGGGTAGGGTTTTTCCCTTGGAACAATTGTGTGGCTTATATTATTTTAAATGTATTTTGGTACTCTCATTAAGTTGAAATGTACCAGGAAGTTTTTAGGGTTTTAGGGTTTTAGGGTTTTAGGGTTTTCCCACAGAAGGGTTGTGTGGCTTATTCGATTTTAAATGTCATTTGGTGCTCTCATTAAGTTGAAATGTACCAAAGAGTTTTAGGGTTAGGGTTAGGGTTAGGGTTAGGGTTAGGGTTAGGGTTAGGGTTAGGGTTAGGGTTAGGGTTAGGGTTAGGGTTTTCCCACAGAAGAGTTGTGTGGCTTATGCGATTTTAAATGTCAATTGGAGCTCTCCTTAAGTTGAAATGTACCAGGAATGTGGTATCTGGGTAGGGTTTTTCCCTTGGAACAATTGTGTGGCTTATACTATTTTAAATATATTTTGGTACTCTCATTAAGTTGAAATGTACCAGGAGGTTAGGGTTAGGGTTAGGGTTAGGGTTAGGGTTAGGGTTAGGGTTAGGGTTAGGGTTAGGGTTAGGGTTAGGGTTAGGGTTAGGGTTAGGGTTAGGGTTAGGGTTAGGGTTAGGGTTAGGGTTTTCCCACAGAAGAGTTGTGTGGCTTATTCGATTTTAAATGTTATTTGGTGCTCTCCTTAAGTTGACATGTACCAGGTAGGTTGGGTTAGGGTTTTGGTTTTCCCATGTTAGAGTTGAATGGCTTATACGATTTCAAATATATTTTTGTGCTCTCCATAAGTTGAAATGTACCAGGAATGTGGTATCTGGGTAGGGTTTTTCCCTTGGAACAATTGTGTGGCTAATACTATTTTAAATGTATTTTGGTACTCTCATTAAGTTGAAATGTACCAGGAGGTTAGGGTTAGGGTTAGGGTTAGGGTTAGGGTTAGGGTTAGGGTTAGGGTTAGGGTTAGGGTTAGGGTTAGGGTTAGGGTTAGGGTTAGGGTTAGGGTTAGGGTTAGGGTTAGGGTTAGGGTTTTCCCACAGTAGAGTTGTGTGGCTTATTCGATTTTAAATGTCATTTTGTGCTTTCCTTAAGTTGACATGTACCAGGTAGGTTGGGTTAGGGTTTTGGTTTTCCCATGTTAGAGTTGTGCGGCTTATATGATTTTAAATTTATTTTTGTGCTCTCCATAAGTTGAAATGTACCAGGAATGTGGTATCTGGGTAGGGTTTTTCCCATAGAAGAGTTGTATGGCTTATGTGATTTTAAATGTCATTTGGTGCTCTCCTTAAGTTATAAAGTACCAGGTAGGTTGGGTTAGGGTTTTGGTTTCCCCATGTTAGAGTTGTGTGCCTTATAAGATTTTAAATATATTTTGGTGCTCTCCATAAGTTGAAATGTACCAGGAATGTGGTATCTGGGTAGGGTTTTTCCCTTGGAACAATTGTGTGGCTTATATTATTTTAAATGTATTTTAGTACTCTCATTAAGTTGAAATGTACCAGGAGGTTAGGGTTAGGGTTAGGGTTAGGATTAGGGTTAGGGTTAGGGTTAGGGTTAGGGTTAGGGTTAGGGTTAGGGTTAGGGTTAGGGTTAGGGTTAGGGTTAGGGTTAGGGTTAGGGTTAGGGTTAGGGTTAGGGTTAGGGTTAGGGTTAGGGTTAGGGTTAGGGTTAGGGTTTTCCCACAGAAGAGTTGTGTGGCTTATTCGATTTTAAATGTCATTTGGTGCTCTCCTTAAGTTGACATGTACCAGGAAGGTTGGGTTAAGGTTTTGGTTTTCCCACGTTAGAGTTGTGTGGCTTATATGATTTTAAATTTATTTTTGTGCTCTCCATAAGTTGAAATGTACCAGGAATGTGGTATCTGGGTAGGGTTTTTCCCTTGGAACAATTGTGTGGCTTATATTATTTTAAATGTATTTTGGTACTCTCATTAAGTTGAAATGTACCAGGAAGATAGGGTTAGGGTTAGGGTTAGGGTTAGGGTTAGGGTTAGGGTTAGGGTTAGGGTTAGGGTTAGGGTTAGGGTTAGGGTTAGGGTTAGGGTTAGGGTTAGGGTTAGGGTTAGGGTTAGGGTTAGGGTTTTCCCACAGAAGAGTTGTGTGGCTTATTCGATTTTAAATGTCATTTGGTGCTCTCCTTATGTTGACATGTACCAGGTAGGTTGGGTTAAGGTTTTGGTTTTCCCACGTTAGAGTTTTGTGGCTTATATGATTTTAAATTTATTTTTGTGCTCTCCATAAGTTGAAATGTACCAGGAATGTGGTATCTGGGTAGGGTTTTTCCCTTGGAACAATTGTGTGGCTTATATTATTTTAAATGTATTTTGGTACTCTCATTAAGTTGAAATGTACCAGGAAGTTTTTAGGGTTTTAGGGTTTTCCCACAGAAGGGTTGTGTGGCTTATTCGATTTTAAATGTCATTTGGTGCTCTCATTAAGTTGAAATGTACCAAAGAGTTTTAGGGTTAGGGTTAGGGTTAGGGTTAGGGTTAGGGTTAGGGTTAGGGTTAGGGTTAGGGTTAGGGTTAGGGTTAGGGTTAGGGTTTTCCCACAGAAGAGTTGTGTGGCTTATGCGATTTTAAATGTCAATTGGAGCTCTCCTTAAGTTGAAATGTACCAGGAATGTGGTATCTGGGTAGGGTTTTTCCCTTGGAACAATTGTGTGGCTTATACTATTTTAAATATATTTTGGTACTCTCATTAAGTTGAAATGTACCAGGAGGTTAGGGTTAGGGTTAGGGTTAGGGTTAGGGTTAGGGTTAGGGTTAGGGTTAGGGTTAGGGTTAGGGTTAGGGTTAGGGTTAGGGTTAGGGTTAGGGTTAGGGTTAGGGTTAGGGTTAGGGTTAGGGTTAGGGTTAGGGTTTTCCCACAGAAGAGTTGTGTGGCTTATTCGATTTTAAATGTTATTTGGTGCTCTCCTTAAGTTGACATGTACCAGGTAGGTTGGGTTAGGGTTTTGGTTTTCCCATGTTAGAGTTGAATGGCTTATACGATTTCAAATATATTTTTGTGCTCTCCATAAGTTGAAATGTACCAGGAATGTGGTATCTGGGTAGGGTTTTTCCCTTGGAACAATTGTGTGGCTAATACTATTTTAAATGTATTTTGGTACTCTCATTAAGTTGAAATGTACCAGGAGGTTAGGGTTAGGGTTAGGGTTAGGGTTAGGGTTAGGGTTAGGGTTAGGGTTAGGGTTAGGGTTAGGGTTAGGGTTAGGGTTAGGGTTAGGGTTAGGGTTAGGGTTAGGGTTAGGGTTAGGGTTAGGGTTAGGGTTAGGGTTAGGGTTAGGGTTTTCCCACAGTAGAGTTGTGTGGCTTATTCGATTTTAAATGTCATTTTGTGCTTTCCTTAAGTTGACATGTACCAGGTAGGTTGGGTTAGGGTTTTGTTTTTCCCATGTTAGAGTTGTGCGGCTTATATGATTTTAAATTTATTTTTGTGCTCTCCATAAGTTGAAATGTACCAGGAATGTGGTATCTGGGTAGGGTTTTTCCCATAGAAGAGTTGTATGGCTTATGTGATTTTAAATGTCATTTGGTGCTCTCCTTAAGTTAAAAAGTACCAGGTAGGTTGGGTTAGGGTTTTGGTTTCCCCATGTTAGAGTTGTGTGCCATATAAGATTTTAAATATATTTTGGTGCTCTCCATAAGTTGAAATGTACCAGGAATGTGGTATCTGGGTAGGGTTTTTCCCTTGGAACAATTGTGTGGCTTATATTATTTTAAATGTATTTTAGTACTCTCATTAAGTTGAAATGTACCAGGAGGTTAGGGTTAGGGTTAGGGTTAGGATTAGGGTTAGGATTAGGGTTAGGGTTAGGGTTAGGGTTAGGGTTAGGGTTAGGGTTAGGGTTAGGGTTAGGGTTTTCCCACAGAAGAGTTGTGTGGCTTATTCGATTTTAAATGTCATTTGGTGCTCTCCTTAAGTTGACATGTACCAGGAAGGTTGGGTTAAGGTTTTGGTTTTCCCACGTTAGAGTTGTGTGGCTTATATGATTTCAAATTTATTTTTGTGCTCTCCATAAGTTGAAATGTACCAGGAATGTGGTATCTGGGTAGGGTTTTTCCCTTGGAACAATTATGTGGCTTATATTATTTTAAATGTATTTTGGTACTCTCATTAAGTTGAAATGTACGAGGAAGATAGGGTTAGGGTTAGGGTTAGGGTTAGGGTTAGGGTTAGGGTTAGGGTTAGGGTTAGGGTTAGGGTTAGGGTTAGGGTTAGGGTTAGGGTTAGGGTTAGGGTTAGGGTTAGGGTTAGGGTTAGGGTTAGGGTTAGGGTTAGGGTTAGGGTTTTCCCACAGAAGAGTTGTGTGGCTTATTCGATTTTAAATGTCATTTGGTGCTCTCCTTATGTTGACATGTACCAGGTAGGTTGGGTTAAGGTTTTGGTTTTCCCACGTTAGAGTTTTGTGGCTTATATGATTTTAAATTTATTTTTGTGCTCTCCATAAGTTGAAATGTACCAGGAATGTGGTATCTGGGTAGGGTTTTTCCCTTGGAACAATTGTGTGGCTTATATTATTTTAAATGTATTTTGGTACTCTCATTAAGTTGAAATGTACCAGGAAGTTTTTAGGGTTTTAGGGTTTTAGGGTTTTAGGGTTTTCCCACAGAAGGGTTGTGTGGCTTATTCGATTTTAAATGTCATTTGGTGCTCTCATTAAGTTGAAATGTACCAAAGAGTTTTAGGGTTAGGGTTAGGGTTAGGGTTAGGGTTAGGGTTAGGGTTAGGGTTTTCCCACAGAAGAGTTGTGTGGCTTATGCGATTTTAAATGTCAATTGGAGCTCTCCTTAAGTTGAAATGTACCAGGAATGTGGTATCTGGGTAGGGTTTTTCCCTTGGAACAATTGTGTGGCTTATACTATTTTAAATATATTTTGGTACTCTCATTAAGTTGAAATGTACCAGGAGGTTAGGGTTAGGGTTAGGGTTAGGGTTAGGGTTAGGGTTAGGGTTAGGGTTAGGGTTAGGGTTAGGGTTAGGGTTAGGGTTAGGGTTAGGGTTAGGGTTAGGGTTAGGGTTAGGGTTAGGGTTAGGGTTAGGGTTAGGGTTAGGGTTAGGGTTTTCCCACAGAAGAGTTGTGTGGCTTATTCGATTTTAAATGTTATTTGGTGCTCTCCTTAAGTTGACATGTACCAGGTAGGTTGGGTTAGGGTTTTGGTTTTCCCATGTTAGAGTTGAATGGCTTATACGATTTCAAATATATTTTTGTGCTCTCCATAAGTTGAAATGTACCAGGAATGTGGTATCTGGGTAGGGTTTTTCCCTTGGAACAATTGTGTGGCTAATACTATTTTAAATGTATTTTGGTACTCTCATTAAGTTGAAATGTACCAGGAGGTTAGGGTTAGGGTTAGGGTTAGGGTTAGGGTTAGGGTTAGGGTTAGGGTTAGGGTTAGGGTTAGGGTTAGGGTTAGGGTTAGGGTTAGGGTTAGGGTTAGGGTTAGGGTTAGGGTTAGGGTTAGGGTTAGGGTTTTCCCACAGTGGAGTTGTGTGGCTTATTCGATTTTAAATGTCATTTTGTGCTTTCCTTAAGTTGACATGTACCAGGTAGGTTGGGTTAGGGTTTTGGTTTTCCCATGTTAGAGTTGTGCGGCTTATATGATTTTAAATTTATTTTTGTGCTCTCCATAAGTTGAAATGTACCAGGAATGTGGTATCTGGGTAGGGTTTTTCCCATAGAAGAGTTGTATGGCTTATGTGATTTTAAATGTCATTTGGTGCTCTCCTTAAGTTATAAAGTACCAGGTAGGTTGGGTTAGGGTTTTGGTTTCCCCATGTTAGAGTTGTGTGCCTTATAAGATTTTAAATATATTTTGGTGCTCTCCATAAGTTGAAATGTACCAGGAATGTGGTATCTGGGTAGGGTTTTTCCCTTGGAACAATTGTGTGGCTTATATTATTTTAAATGTATTTTAGTACTCTCATTAAGTTGAAATGTACCAGGAGGTTAGGGTTAGGGTTAGGGTTAGGATTAGGGTTAGGGTTAGGGTTAGGGTTAGGGTTAGGGTTAGGGTTAGGGTTAGGGTTAGGGTTAGGGTTAGGGTTAGGGTTAGGGTTAGGGTTAGGGTTAGGGTTAGGGTTAGGGTTAGGGTTAGGGTTAGGGTTAGGGTTAGGGTTAGGGTTAGGGTTAGGGTTTTCCCACAGAAGAGTTGTGTGGCTTATTCGATTTTAAATGTCATTTGGTGCTCTCCTTAAGTTGACATGTACCAGGAAGGTTGGGTTAAGGTTTTGGTTTTCCCACGTTAGAGTTGTGTGGCTTATATGATTTTAAATTTATTTTTGTGCTCTCCATAAGTTGAAATGTACCAGGAATGTGGTATCTGGGTAGGGTTTTTCCCTTGGAACAATTGTGTGGCTTATATTATTTTAAATGTATTTTGGTACTCTCATTAAGTTGAAATGTACCAGGAAGATAGGGTTAGGGTTAGGGTTAGGGTTAGGGTTAGGGTTAGGGTTAGGGTTAGGGTTAGGGTTAGGGTTAGGGTTAGGGTTAGGGTTAGGGTTAGGGTTAGGGTTAGGGTTAGGGTTAGGGTTAGGGTTAGGGTTAGGGTTAGGGTTAGGGTTAGGGTTAGGGTTAGGGTTAGGGTTTTCCCACAGAAGAGTTGTGTGGCTTATTCGATTTTAAATGTCATTTGGTGCTCTCCTTATGTTGACATGTACCAGGTAGGTTGGGTTAAGGTTTTGGTTTTCCCACGTTAGAGTTTTGTGGCTTATATGATTTTAAATTTATTTTTGTGCTCTCCATAAGTTGAAATGTACCAGGAATGTGGTATCTGGGTAGGGTTTTTCCCTTGGAACAATTGTGTGGCTTATATTATTTTAAATGTATTTTGGTACTCTCATTAAGTTGAAATGTACCAGGAGGTTAGGGTTAGGGTTAGGGTTTTCCCACAGAAGAGTTGTATGGCTTATTCGATTTTAAATGTCATTTTGGGCTCTCCTTAAGTTGACATGTACCAGGTAGGTTGGGTTAAGGTTTTGGTTTTCCCACGTTAGAGTTGTGTGGCTTATATGATTTTAAATTTATTTTTGTGCTCTCCATAAGTTGAAATGTACCAGGAATGTGGTATCTGAGTAGGGTTTTTCCCTTGGAACAATTGTGTGGCTTATATTATTTTAAATGTATTTTGGTACTCTCATTAAGTTGAAATGTACCAGGAAGTTTTTAGGGTTTTAGGGTTTTCCTACAGAAGAGTTGTGTGGCTTATTCGATTTTAAATGTCATTTGGTGCTCTCATTAAGTTGAAATGTACCAAAGGGTTAGGGTTAGGGTTTTCCCACAGAAGAGTTGTGTGGCTTATGCGATTTTAAATGTCTATTGGAGCTCTCCTTAAGTTGAAATGTACCAGGAATGTGGTATCTGGGTAGGGTTTTTCCCTTGGAACAATTGTGTGGCTTATACTATTTTAAATGTATTTTGGTACTCTCATTAAGTTGAAATGTACCAGGAAGATAGGGTTAAGGGTAAGGGATAGGGTTAGGGTTAAGGGTTAGGGTTAAGGGTTAGGGTTAGGGCTAGGGCTAGGGCTAGGGCTAGGGCTAGGGCTAGGGCTAGGGCTAGGGCTAGGGCTAGGGCTAGGGCTAGGGTTAGGGTTAGGGTTTTCCCACAGAAGAGTTGTGTGGCTTATGCGATTTTAAATGTCAATTGGAGCTCTCCTTAAATTGAAATGTACCAGGAATGTGGTGTCTGGGTAGGGTTTTTCCCTTGGAACAATTGTGTGGCTTATACTATTTTAAATGTATTTTGGTACTCTCATTAAGTTGAAATGTACCAGGAAGGTTAGGGTTAGGGTTAGGGTTAGGGTTAGGGTTAGGGTTAGGGTTAGGTCTTAGGGTTAGGGTTAGGGTTAGGGTTAGGGTTTTCCCACAGAAGAGTTGTGTGGCTTATTCGATTTTAAATGTCATTTGGTGCTCTCCTTAAGTTGACATGTACCAGGTAGGTTGGGTTAGGGTTTTGGTTTTCCCATGTTAGAGTTGTGTGGCTTATACGATTTTCAATATATTTGTGTGCTCTCCATAAGTTGAAATGTACCAGGAATGTGGTATCTGGGTAGGGTTTTCCCTTCGAACAATTGTGTGGCTTATACTATTTTAAATGTATTTTGGTACTCTCATTAAGTTGAAATGTACCAGGAGGTTAGGGTTTGGGTTAGGGTTTTCCCACAGAAAAGTTGTGTGGCTTATTCGATTTTAAATGTCATTTTGGGCTCTCCTTAAGTTGACATGTACCAGGTAGGTTGGGTTAAGGTTTTAGTTTTCCCACGTTAAAGTTGTGTGGCTTATATGATTTTAAATTTATTTTTGTGCTCTCCATAAGTTGAAATGTACCAGGAATGTGGTATCTGGGTAGGGTTTTTCCCTTGGAACAATTGTGTGGCTTATATTATTTTAAATGTATTTTGGTACTCTCATTAAGTTGAAATGTACCAGGAAGTTTTTAGGGTTTTAGGGTTTTCCCACAGAAGAGTTGTGTGGCTTATTCGATTTTAAATGTCATTTGGTGCTCTCATTAAGTTGAAATGTACCAAAGGGTTAGGGTTAGGGTTAGGGTTTTCCCACAGAAGAGTTGTGTGGCTTATGCGATTTTAAATGTCAATTGGAGCTCTTCTTAAGTTGAAATGTACCAGGAATGTGGTATCTGGGTAGGGTTTTTCCCTTGGAACAATTGTGTGGCTTATACTATTTTAAATGTATTTTGGTACTCTCATTAAGTTGAAATGTACCAGGAAGATAGGGTTAGGGTTAGGGTTAGGGTTAGGGTTAGGGTTAGGGTTAGGGTTAGGGTTAGGGTTAGGGTTAGGGTTAGGGTTAGGGTTAGGGTTAGGGTTAGGGTTAGGGTTAGGGTTAGGGTTAGGGTTAGGGTTAGGGTTAGGGTTAGGGTTTTCCCACAGAAGAGTTGTGTGGCTTATTCGATTTTAAATGTTTATTGGTGCTCTCCTTAAGTTGACATGTACCAGGTAGGTTGGGTTAGGGTTTTGGTTTTCCCATGTTAGAGTTGTGTGGCTTATACGATTTCAAATATATTTTTGTTCTCTCCATAAGTTGAAATGTACCAGGAATGTGGTATCTGGGTAGGGATTTTCCCTTGGAACAATTGTGTGGCTTATACTATTTTAAATGTATTTTGGTACTCTCATTAAGTTGAAATGTACCAGGAGGTTAGGGTTAGGGTTAGGGTTAGGGTTAGGGTTAGGGTTAGGGTTAGGGTTAGGGTTAGGGTTAGGGTTAGGGTTAGGGTTAGGGTTAGGGTTAGGGTTAGGGTTAGGGTTAGGGTTAGGGTTAGGGTTAGGGTTAGGGTTAGGGTTAGGGTTAGGGTTAGGGTTAGGGTTAGGGTTTTCCCACAGTAGAGTTGTGTGGCTTATTCGATTTTAAATGTCATTTTTTGCTTTCCTTAAGTTGACATGTACCAGGTAGGTTGGGTTAGGGTTTTGGTTTTTCCATGTTAGAGTTGTGTGGCTTATATGATTTTAAATTTATTTTTGTGCTCTCCATAAGTTGAAATGTACCAGGAATGTGGTATCTGGGTAGGGTTTTTCCCTTGGAACAATTGTGTGGCTTATACTATTTTAAATGTATTTTGGTACTCTCATTAAGTTGAAATGTACCAGGAAGGTTAGGGTTAGGGTTAGGGTTAGGGTTAGGGTTAGGGTTAGGGTTAGGGTTAGGGTTAGGGTTAGGGTTAGGGTTAGGGTTAGGGTTAGGGTTAGGGTTAGGGTTAGGGTTAGGGTTTTCCCACAGAAGAGTTGTGTGGCTTATTCGATTTTAAATGTCATTTGGTGCTCTCCTTAAGTTGACATGTACCAGGTAGGTTGGGTTAAGGTTTTGGCTTTCCCACGTTAGAGTTGTGTGGCTTATATGATTTTAAATTTATTTTTGTGCTCTCCATAAGTTGAAATGTACCAGGAATGTGGTATCTGGGTAGGGTTTTTCCCTTGGAACAATTGTGTGGCTTATATTATTTTAAATGTATTTTGGTACTCTCATTAAGTTGAAATGTACCAGGAAGATAGGGTTAGGGTTAGGGTTAGGGTTTTAGGGTTAGGGTTTTAGGGTTAGGGTTAGGGTTAGGGTTAGGGTTAGGGTTAGGGTTAGGGTTAGGGTTAGGGTTAGGGTTAGGGTTAGGGTTAGGGTTAGGGTTAGGGTTAGGGTTAGGGTTAGGGTTAGGGTTAGGGTTAGGGTTAGGGTTTTCCCACAGAAGAGTTGTGTGGCTTATTCGATTTTAAATGTCATTTGGTGCTCTCCTTAAGTTGACATGTACCAGGTAGGTTGGGTTAAGGTTTTGGTTTTCCCACGTTAGAGTTTTGTGGCTTATATGATTTTAAATTTATTTTTGTGCTCTCCATAAGTTGAAATGTACCAGGAATGTGGTATCTGGGTAGGGTTTTTCCCTTGGAACAATTGTGTGGCTTATATTATTTTAAATGTATTTTGGTACTCTCATTAAGTTGAAATGTACCAGGAAGTTTTTAGGGTTTTAGGGTTTTAGGGTTTTCCCACAGAAGGGTTGTGTGGCTTATTCGATTTTAAATGTCATTTGGTGCTCTCATTAAGTTGAAATATACCATAGGGTTAGGGTTAGGGTTAGGGTTAGGGTTAGGGTTAGGGTTAGGGTTAGGGTTAGGGTTAGGGTTAGGGTTAGGGTTAGGGTTAGGGTTTTCCCACAGAAGAGTTGTGTGGCTTATTCGATTTTAAATGTCATTTGGTGCTCTCCTTAAGTTGACATGTACCAGGTAGGTTGGGTTAAGGTTTTGGTTTTCCCACGTTAGAGTTTTGTGGCTTATATGATTTTAAATTTATTTTTGTGCTCTCCATAAGTTGAAATGTACCAGGAATGTGGTATCTGGGTAGGGTTTTTCCCTTGGAACAATTGTGTGGCTTATATTATTTTAAATGTATTTTGGTACTCTCATTAAGTTGAAATGTACCAGGAAGTTTTTAGGGTTTTAGGGTTTTAGGGTTTTAGGGTTTTCCCACAGAAGGGTTGTGTGGCTTATTCGATTTTAAATGTCATTTGGTGCTCTCATTAAGTTGAAATGTACCAAAGAGTTTTAGGGTTAGGGTTAGGGTTAGGGTTAGGGTTAGGGTTAGGGTTAGGGTTAGGGTTAGGGTTAGGGTTAGGGTTAGGGTTAGGGTTAGGGTTTTCCCACAGAAGAGTTGTGTGGCTTATGCGATTTTAAATGTCAATTGGAGCTCTCCTTAAGTTGAAATGTACCAGGAATGTGGTATCTGGGTAGGGTTTTTCCCTTGGAACAATTGTGTGGCTTATACTATTTTAAATATATTTTGGTACTCTCATTAAGTTGAAATGTACCAGGAGGTTAGGGTTAGGGTTAGGGTTAGGGTTAGGGTTAGGGTTAGGGTTAGGGTTAGGGTTAGGGTTAGGGTTAGGGTTAGGGTTAGGGTTAGGGTTAGGGTTAGGGTTAGGGTTAGGGTTAGGGTTAGGGTTTTCCCACAGAAGAGTTGTGTGGCTTATTCGATTTTAAATGTTATTTGGTGCTCTCCTTAAGTTGACATGTACCAGGTAGGTTGGGTTAGGGTTTTGGTTTTCCCATGTTAGAGTTGAATGGCTTATACGATTTCAAATATATTTTTGTGCTCTCCATAAGTTGAAATGTACCAGGAATGTGGTATCTGGGTAGGGTTTTTCCCTTGGAACAATTGTGTGGCTAATACTATTTTAAATGTATTTTGGTACTCTCATTAAGTTGAAATGTACCAGGAGGTTAGGGTTAGGGTTAGGGTTAGGGTTAGGGTTAGGGTTAGGGTTAGGGTTAGGGTTAGGGTTAGGGTTAGGGTTAGGGTTAGGGTTAGGGTTAGGGTTAGGGTTAGGGTTAGGGTTAGGGTTAGGGTTAGGGTTAGGGTTAGGGTTAGGGTTTTCCCACAGTAGAGTTGTGTGGCTTATTCGATTTTAAAT
The DNA here is from genome assembly GCF_029499605.1 of Hyla sarda. Classification (NCBI taxonomy): domain Eukaryota; kingdom Metazoa; phylum Chordata; class Amphibia; order Anura; family Hylidae; genus Hyla; species Hyla sarda. The sequence continues at coordinate 67,855 of NW_026610812.1, read as the reverse complement.
GTCATTTTGTGCTTTCCTTAAGTTGACATGTACCAGGTAGGTTGGGTTAGGGTTTTGGTTTTCCCATGTTAGAGTTGTGCGGCTTATATGATTTTAAATTTATTTTTGTGCTCTCCATAAGTTGAAATGTACCAGGAATGTGGTATCTGGGTAGGGTTTTTCCCATAGAAGAGTTGTATGGCTTATGTGATTTTAAATGTCATTTGGTGCTCTCCTTAAGTTATAAAGTACCAGGTAGGTTGGGTTAGGGTTTTGGTTTCCCCATGTTAGAGTTGTGTGCCTTATAAGATTTTAAATATATTTTGGTGCTCTCCATAAGTTGAAATGTACCAGGAATGTGGTATCTGGGTAGGGTTTTTCCCTTGGAACAATTGTGTGGCTTATATTATTTTAAATGTATTTTAGTACTCTCATTAAGTTGAAATGTACCAGGAGGTTAGGGTTAGGGTTAGGGTTAGGATTAGGGTTAGGGTTAGGGTTAGGGTTAGGGTTAGGGTTAGGGTTAGGGTTAGGGTTAGGGTTAGGGTTAGGGTTAGGGTTAGGGTTAGGGTTAGGGTTAGGGTTAGGGTTAGGGTTAGGGTTAGGGTTAGGGTTTTCCCACAGAAGAGTTGTGTGGCTTATTCGATTTTAAATGTCATTTGGTGCTCTCCTTAAGTTGACATGTACCAGGAAGGTTGGGTTAAGGTTTTGGTTTTCCCACGTTAGAGTTGTGTGGCTTATATGATTTTAAATTTATTTTTGTGCTCTCCATAAGTTGAAATGTACCAGGAATGTGGTATCTGGGTAGGGTTTTTCCCTTGGAACAATTGTGTGGCTTATATTATTTTAAATGTATTTTGGTACTCTCATTAAGTTGAAATGTACCAGGAAGATAGGGTTAGGGTTAGGGTTAGGGTTAGGGTTAGGGTTAGGGTTAGGGTTAGGGTTAGGGTTAGGGTTAGGGTTAGGGTTAGGGTTAGGGTTAGGGTTAGGGTTAGGGTTAGGGTTAGGGTTAGGGTTAGGGTTAGGGTTAGGGTTTTCCCACAGAAGAGTTGTGTGGCTTATTCGATTTTAAATGTCATTTGGTGCTCTCCTTATGTTGACATGTACCAGGTAGGTTGGGTTAAGGTTTTGGTTTTCCCACGTTAGAGTTTTGTGGCTTATATGATTTTAAATTTATTTTTGTGCTCTCCATAAGTTGAAATGTACCAGGAATGTGGTATCTGGGTAGGGTTTTTCCCTTGGAACAATTGTGTGGCTTATATTATTTTAAATGTATTTTGGTACTCTCATTAAGTTGAAATGTACCAGGAAGTTTTTAGGGTTTTAGGGTTTTCCCACAGAAGGGTTGTGTGGCTTATTCGATTTTAAATGTCATTTGGTGCTCTCATTAAGTTGAAATGTACCAAAGAGTTTTAGGGTTAGGGTTAGGGTTAGGGTTAGGGTTAGGGTTAGGGTTAGGGTTAGGGTTAGGGTTAGGGTTTTCCCACAGAAGAGTTGTGTGGCTTATGCGATTTTAAATGTCAATTGGAGCTCTCCTTAAGTTGAAATGTACCAGGAATGTGGTATCTGGGTAGGGTTTTTCCCTTGGAACAATTGTGTGGCTTATACTATTTTAAATATATTTTGGTACTCTCATTAAGTTGAAATGTACCAGGAGGTTAGGGTTAGGGTTAGGGTTAGGGTTAGGGTTAGGGTTAGGGTTAGGGTTAGGGTTAGGGTTAGGGTTAGGGTTAGGGTTAGGGTTAGGGTTAGGGTTAGGGTTAGGGTTAGGGTTAGGGTTAGGGTTTTCCCACAGAAGAGTTGTGTGGCTTATTCGATTTTAAATGTTATTTGGTGCTCTCCTTAAGTTGACATGTACCAGGTAGGTTGGGTTAGGGTTTTGGTTTTCCCATGTTAGAGTTGAATGGCTTATACGATTTCAAATATATTTTTGTGCTCTCCATAAGTTGAAATGTACCAGGAATGTGGTATCTGGGTAGGGTTTTTCCCTTGGAACAATTGTGTGGCTAATACTATTTTAAATGTATTTTGGTACTCTCATTAAGTTGAAATGTACCAGGAGGTTAGGGTTAGGGTTAGGGTTAGGGTTAGGGTTAGGGTTAGGGTTAGGGTTAGGGTTAGGGTTAGGGTTAGGGTTAGGGTTAGGGTTAGGGTTAGGGTTAGGGTTAGGGTTAGGGTTAGGGTTAGGGTTAGGGTTAGGGTTAGGGTTAGGGTTAGGGTTAGGGTTAGGGTTTTCCCACAGTAGAGTTGTGTGGCTTATTCGATTTTAAATGTCATTTTGTGCTTTCCTTAAGTTGACATGTACCAGGTAGGTTGGGTTAGGGTTTTGTTTTTCCCATGTTAGAGTTGTGCGGCTTATATGATTTTAAATTTATTTTTGTGCTCTCCATAAGTTGAAATGTACCAGGAATGTGGTATCTGGGTAGGGTTTTTCCCATAGAAGAGTTGTATGGCTTATGTGATTTTAAATGTCATTTGGTGCTCTCCTTAAGTTAAAAAGTACCAGGTAGGTTGGGTTAGGGTTTTGGTTTCCCCATGTTAGAGTTGTGTGCCATATAAGATTTTAAATATATTTTGGTGCTCTCCATAAGTTGAAATGTACCAGGAATGTGGTATCTGGGTAGGGTTTTTCCCTTGGAACAATTGTGTGGCTTATATTATTTTAAATGTATTTTAGTACTCTCATTAAGTTGAAATGTACCAGGAGGTTAGGGTTAGGGTTAGGGTTAGGATTAGGGTTAGGATTAGGGTTAGGGTTAGGGTTAGGGTTAGGGTTAGGGTTAGGGTTAGGGTTAGGGTTAGGGTTAGGGTTTTCCCACAGAAGAGTTGTGTGGCTTATTCGATTTTAAATGTCATTTGGTGCTCTCCTTAAG